>NC_038243.2:39647741-39734786 GCF_000004515.6 Glycine max | reverse complement strand
ATATAGATATAGATATATATATATATATATATATATATATATATATATATATATATATATATATATATATATATATATATATATATATATATATATATATATATATATATATATTTTAGTGACAATTTGGTCTGCTTTTCTTGGAAAGTGCATGTCATCCACCTCCCACACTTGAACGTGTCTCGTCACCAACGACGTGCTATGTGTGCACTCATGGTAACTCAAAAGGTTCAAGGTTAACAAAAAAAACTAAATTTTTGAAAACTTTACATATTTTAGGATTAAATTCATTATTTTCATTTTCTGGGATAAAATTGTTAGCAAGTGTATCTTTTAGGTACTAAATATGTCATATATCCTTTATTTTATAAGTTCAAACGTCATTTTGCCAAAAAAAATAGCATTTTGCTAGTAATTAATATGTTTGTTCGAGTAGTTAAGAAGGCAAGGCTTTGATGGAGATTTAAACTTCAAATTTTGACTAGTTTTAAATGTAATTTCTTTTAAAATCATTGTGACAAAACAGATAGATTAGAATCAATGCATCACTTTTGGTAAGTTGGAAATCTAATAGAATCAAGCTGTTTTTGTCTTGTCAATGCACTGGACACCATATATATGTAGATAGATAACCAAGAGATATCATCTAGCTAGCTAGCTGTGAATAAAAAGGGATGGTGGGTTAATGTGTGGTGCATTTCTCCCAACTTGTATTATCAGCCATGTACTTTAATATGGGGTTCACTTTTGAATCTTTTCTTTGATCTGGAACAAAGATATTTAAGTTGCAGTAGAGGATTTTCACTTTAACTCTAATTACCAAATGGCATCTCCCCCGGCCTTGCACGTGATCTCACTGAAAAAGAGATTAAAACAAAAAAGAAGAAAAGATTACGTTTCTAAAGGGTCTTTGAGTCGAAATAGTTTGGTGTATAGATACTTCGTTAACAAGTTTTAGATATTTAAATTCTATTCTAAATTAATTAATTAAATATAATTTGTAGGAAAACTATGAGTACTCTTTATTGTGTAATATATTCTTTATTGGTTAATCGTTATTATTTAAAAAAAATATAAATGAGCAAGAATAAATTTTATATATAGATCATTAGGACCACTTTAGAAATCTTTTGTTAGATAGTCAATGCTATCTTTCCTTCCCCTTTATGTATCCAATGGGATATGAATCTGGGAGAGAAATTTCATAAAGAGGTTTTTGTGAAAAAATGCTTTTGTAAAAGGAAGCATCGGTGAAGAGTATGAGGTGTGCATGTCGCGCAGTAAAAAGGAAGTTCAACAGCGCGCACATGGATATGTGCGCACAAAGAGATTCTTCTTTTCAAGTATCTTAAATTTTTATATGATTATCAGGTTAGAAAAATTGTGTAACCTTTAAAACCCATTGTAGGAGTAGGTTAAGTCGGTGTTCTTAGAGTCTTAGCACATAAATGAAAATAGACTTGGAGAATGTAAAATAAACAAAGGGCTTTGATCATGATATATTATGCATTAGGTCTAGAAATATATAGATGAAAGCCGAAGACGGTTATTGGGCCACCCATGAATACGAGTTTGTTGTTAAGCTTCATTTTTTGAATTTATTTATTTTTGGTACTTGGAAGGTTTAATAATTAATCTAACACGCAGTATTGTAAAAAAAAAAAAATTAACTTTAACACTATTACTATAGCTATGTTATTCTCCACGTTTCTTTAGCAATAAAAAAAAAAAAAAAACAGACATAGGACAGTAAAGAATCCTATAGTAAAGAATGAAGGGACAAATTAAATATACCGCTGCCTTTCCTCATATCTTAAGTAGGATTTTGTTTCGGATTTGAGAAGTCAGTTTACCTTAATGAGTCATTTTGAAAAAAAATCAAACTAGAGAATGAGAACATATCTTATAGGAGAGTAAAATGATTGAATTTGAATCATATAATTTTATATGAAGGATAAAGATTTAAGGTTAAAAAATCACATAATTATTTTATATTAAATCTTGATTGTTCATATTTGATTATACGATAATATATATATATATATATATTATATTATATTACAATATAACATTAACTGTTATTTTTTTTATCAACAACTAAAATTGTTTAATATTTGCTTTGTCATTTTTGTTCTAGGTTTTGCATCATGTGTCACTGCAAATTACTTGAGACGAAGTAGCACCGGTGTTGCTTTGCCTCCCTCCCTGTTACAGGACCACATATAGGAGTACTAACCCAATCATAGTGTTGTTATCAGTTACTATATTCTGCATTATCTCGGTTGTATTTGTTTAACAGTTGCAACCACTATAGATATATTTGCTAGCTTATTGTACCAACAATATCTTATAGTTGTTGATCCTAATTTATAGCTATTTGTCAGTGTAGTTTGTTATTCACGTGTGTATAAATATGCATGCCCCGTGCATCATTGATTGAATAAGATAAAGTACCTATTTGTTATCTTTTTATGGTATCAGACTAGCCTACAGCCTAACAACGTCATTGATCCTTCTATGGCTTCCGCATCCGCTACCTCTAACCCTTCTGCTCCATCTGCATTGAAGGAGTTAGTGGAATTCAATACAAACACCCAACTTCCTATTAAGCTCAACTCTTCAAACTATCCTGCATGGCACAAACAAATCAATTCTCTTCTCATTGCCCGTGATCTTGTTGACTCTGTGACAGGTGAAACCCCTTGTCCCCCTCAAACCATTGGTGCTGGTGCTTCTGCATCACCCAATCCTCATTTTTTCCTTATAGATCTGCCAAGACAAACTCCTTTATCTTGCTCTTCTTGGCTCCTGTGATCTTGAAGCACGCTCTGTTATGTCTTCTGTTGACACTTCCCGTGATGCTTGGCTTGCCCTTCAATGTGCCTTCTCCAATAGATCTCGGTCCAAAGTCATGTCACTAAAGGAACGTCTCAGCTCCATCTCTAAGGGCACGTCTTCTATTTCCTGTTTTATGCAGTCCATTGCTGATGAATTGGCCCTTATTGGACACCCTATTGATGACCTTGACTTGGTTATTCAGACTTTAAATGGTCTAGGACCATCCTTTCGAGAAATTGTTGCCTCTGTTCGCACTCGCAACTCCCCTATTCTCTTTGATGAGTTGCATGATAAACTGGTGGACTTCGAAATGTACTTACAGTGTGAAGAAAGTCATGCCACTCTCATGCTTGTGACAGCAAATAATGGTCAACATCGTCACAATGGTACTAGACGGGGATGCCACTCTATTCCTTATCCCTCTGATCCAACTGCTTCCAATAACAAGAAATCCTCTGCAGTCGTTGTAGCTCTTGTATGTCAATACTATGACAAGCCAGGTCACTTTGCTAAACGTTGTTACAAAATTCATAGTTATCCCAGCAAGTCGCGCCCTTCTGCTAATGCAGCACAAGTGACTACATCCAACCCCTCATCTCCTCCTCATTGGCTTCTTGATTCTGGCGCATCCCACCACATTACCAATGACTTCAACAATCTCTCCATCAAGAATAATTATACAGGAGATGATCATCTACAAGTTGCCAATGGTAATAATCTACCTATCACACATATTGGTTCCACCACTATCCCTACTTCTCACGCTTCTCCTTTGAAACTTTCAAATACTTTATGTGTTCCCACTATTACGCAAAATTTAATATCCGTCCCTCAACTGTGTCGTACTAATAAAGTCTCCATTGAATTCTTTCCTTGGCATTTTGAGGTGAAGGATATACGCACGAGGGAGATACTTCTGCAAGGACTGAATAAAGATAATGTGTACAGATTCTCTCCAAAACCACTCACCCCTTAAACCTCCCTTGCTACGACAACTACACCTATTCAACTTTGGCATCACCGTCTTGGCCATCCAGCTACTCAAACCCTTCATTATGCCCTTAAGAGTAACAACATTCCCTACATTGGTGTCTTCAATAAATGTCATGATTGTTTTTCGAATAAAATTCACAAACTACCTTTCTCCAAGTCTACTATATCTAGTAGTTATCCCTTAGAAATTGTGTACTCAGATGTTTGGGGTCTTGCCCGTATTAATTCAATTGATTGTTTTCGCTATTATGTTATATTTATTGACCACTTTTCAAAATATGTTTGGCTTTATCCCCTGAAACTTAAATCAAATGTTTCTTTTATTTTTCCAATATTTAAAAATTTGGTGGAGAATCAATTTAACACAAAAATCAATACCTTTTACTCTGACAATGGTGGAGAATTCCTAAAACTTTGTTCAGTCTTCCAACAACATGGAATCACCCACTTAACCACCCCCCCTAAAACCCCAAAAAAAAAGGGTTTTTTGGAAAAAAAACCCCCCCCTTAAAAAAAAATTTTTTTTTTTTTTTTAAACAATCCCCCCCCCCCCCCCCCCCCCCCCCTTATTTTTGGCCTTATACCTTCCAAACTGCAGCATATCTAATTAACCAATTACCCACCCCCAGCCTCAATATGACCACTCACTATGATATCTTGTTTCAACAAGCACCTAATTATACAAAATAGAAAACATTTGGTTGTCTATGCTTTCCTTGGCTTAAACCTTATACAAGTAATAAACTAGAACGACGATCTGAACCATATGTTTTCCTTGGCTATAGCCTTAGTCAAAGTGCTTATATTTGTTATAACTTCAAAACTTGCAAAACCTATACTATTCACGACATGTTCAATTCTTGGAACATATCTTTCCATTTTCATCCCTAATGAAGACTCCACCAACCTTGTCTCCTTCAAAATATGAACAACACTTATCCCTTTCTTCCACCCTTTTAACTAGTATCCTTCCTATTTCGAACACCAACTCATATGAACCATTGCCTCTGATCACACCACCCAACCCCCACCTCCATCAAACCCAATTACACCTTCCTATCCATGTTCCCCTGTAACCTCGCACACCCACCCCTCACCCACACCCTCAGCACCTCATGACCCTCTCACCTCCTCACTTGTGTACACATCATCTTCAACTCCGTCTCTTGCAGTAGCACCTCCTCCCCCTGTTACTTCTTCCCACCCCACAATCACTCGTGGGAAGGCTGGTATATCCAAACCGAAGAAGTTATTTTCAGTCACCAAATACACACTTCCACCTTCCATGGAACCTACCTGTGTATCTCAGGCTCTTAAGCATATTGAATGGAAACAAGCCATGTCTGATGAATTCACAGCCTTAATGAAAAATGGTACTTGGTCCCTTGTTCCTTCCCAACCTCACTATAACATCATTGGCAACAAGTGGATATTCCGATTAAAAAGAAATCCAGATGCTTCCATTGCTCGATATAAGGCAAGGTTAGTTGCTAAAGGCTTCCATCAATGTGCAGATATTGACTTTAAAGGCACTTTTAGTCCTGTTGTAAAACCTCAAACCATCAAACTTGTGCTTTGTATTGCTATATTGAAGTGCTGGACTCTTAGCCAAATGGATGTAAATTTGGCTTTATTCATTAGAACTTCCCAAATCATGTTTGCAAATTACATAAAGCTTTGTACAATCTCAAGCAAGCTCCACGGGCATGGTACAATGAACTCAAATCTTTTGTTGTAGATTATGGATTCATCAACTCAAAGTCTGACCCATCTCTCTTTATCTTCAAGAAAGGTGATGTTCTTGCATATTTTTTGGTATATGTTGATGACCTTCTCCTCACTGGAAATGACTCCACCTTTCTTGACAAGTTTAAGAGTGCTCTTGCTAAGAAAATATCCCTTAAAGACCTCGGAACTCCAAGTCACTTCCTCGATGTCGAGCTTTTACCTACATCTACTGGCATTTTTTGACTCAACATCACTACGTACTTGACTTACTGCAGAAGGTCACCATGATTGATGCTAAACCTGTATGCACACCTATGTCTACTACATGTTGTCTTGGTTCAGTTGTTGATGCCCCCACATGTGATGTTTCCTCCTATCACAGTATTATTGGCTCACTTCACTATTTATCCATTACTCAGCCTGATGTAGCCTTTGCTACTAATAGGCTTTCACAATTCATGCAAGTTCCTACTGTCACCCACATGCAAGCACTTAAGTGAGTTCTTCGTTATCTCAAGTCTACAATATGACATGGTTTGCACCTACTTCCTGGAAAATGTCTTACTCTTACTTCCTTTTGTGATGCTAACTGGGGTGGCGACACATTAGATAGGAAATCCACTGGTGCTTACATAGTTTATCTTGGCCCAAATGCCATTTTCATGGTCTTGCAAGAAACAGTCCACAGTTGCCCGCTGGTCGACAAAAGTTGAATATCGTACCATAGGCTCCACCACCACCATTGAACTTCTTTGGTTACAACAAGTCCTTCACAAACTTGGGATCAACATTTCGCAACCACCAACCATCTTCTCCGACAATATTGGTGCAACTCATTTATGTGCCAGCCCGTCTTTCATTCCCGGATGAAACATCTTCTCCGACAATATTGGTGCAACTATATTATGCATTATCTCAGTTGTGTTTGTTTACCAGTTGCAACCATTATAGATATATTTGCTAGCTTATTGTACCAGCAATATTTTATAGTTGTTGCTCCTAATTTATAGCTATCTATTAGTGTAATTTGTTATTCACGTATGTATAAATATGCATGCCCCATGCATCATTGATAGAATAAGATAAAGTACCTGTTTGTTATCTCTTTATCACAAACACCCTGTGGTCTACCTTACATGAACTTCTGAACTTTTTCATGGTTCGCATACATATTTCAATTATATTAAACTCTATTATTCGGATGTGACAAATACACGGATGACCGAGTAGGATCCTGTCCTGAATAATAAAGGAAAGATGGAAAAATCCATCTTTATCACGAGAAATATCAAAGATAAGATCATTCAAGATCAAGTATGAAATTATCTCAAAATAATATAAAATTTAATGTTATCATATCATACAAATTAACAATATCTAAATCGAGAAATTAGGCCCATAAACCTAGGACAACGGTGATATAAGAAATCTCAAGAGTTTTAGGTACCAACTTCAATCTAACCTTCAATTCATATCTGCTACCTATCTTGAGGGTCAGGTAGGAACATAAACCAAATCCAAAGATCAAGCATAAGAAAAAGTTTTCCTCCCTTGTATAAAAGTTGCACTCAATTCACAAACACCTTTATATATTCATAACAAGGACCTTATATCCTCTACTTGGAAAACTTAAAAGAAATTATGAGAAATCGTCCAATGCTATATAGGATTTTACTTCAATTGGGTAATGGCTAATCCTGTGATGATCACCTCTGTGTTATCCAGACAGGAAGGTTGGAAACAATATTCTTGATCTTGCTTAAAGACTACTATATTGGAAAAGAGACGACACCCTGTAAAATGTTAATTTTTTTTATAGTGATGATAGATTATTAAAGTATGACAAATTGTTAAACATTGTCATAAACAATATTGGTTAAATAAGTAAAAGTGGAAGCCTTTTTTGTTTCAAATTTTTTACTTTTTGTGAATTTTATTCCCGATAAATTAATTTGACACTCTTTACTCTAATATTTTAAAAATCTACAAATTTTAAATTTTATTGTTGAGCTGACATGACATAATAAAATAATTGTACTTTTTATACTTAACTTTTTTTAATTTTTGATAAATTTTATCCCAACATTTTTACTTTTTGGCAATTATCCTTAACTTTTTAACTTTGTGACAAATTTTACCCCTAATTTTTATGCTATCACATCAACTCAATTTCGAAAGGGTAAAATTTGTAATTTTTTTAAATAGACTTAAATATGTATTTAGTTTTTGTAATTTAGTGTTTTTTGTTTTTCATCCCTGATTTTTTTTTAGTCCTTGCAAATTGTGTTTGTTTTATTTTTCATCCTTATATCGTTTTATATGACATTTATCTCACTGTTCAAAGTATTATCAAAAGTACTTTAGGGACTAAAAACAAACAAATATCATTTACAAGGACCAAAAACAAAAAAACACTAAATTGCAAGGATTAAAAGGTATTTAAACCTTTAAAATGTTAAAAGTAAAATGGGGCAAATTAAATTTTTAACTGGTCTCCACTTCTAGTGGGACTATTTTACCCTTAAGCGGTTACGATAAAAAAACAAATTTACCTAGTTGTAGACATTTTTTCTACAACTAGATAAATTTAGCGCTTTTTTGTTTTTCATTCTTGCAAAATTATTTATGTTTGTTTTATTTTTTGTCCTTATATCACTTTAGATAACATTTTTTTCACTATTCAAAATGCTATCTAAGGTACTTTAAGAACTAAAAACAAACAAACATAATTTGCATGAAAAACAAAAAATACTAAATTATAAGAACTAAAAAGGTGTTTAAACCTTTAAAATATTGAAAGTAAAATGTGCCAAATTAATATTTTAATTGATTTTGGCACCACTTTTAGTGGGACTATTTTACCCTTAAGTGGTTACAATCAAAAACAAACTTACCTAGTTGTAGACATTTGTCTCCACTTTTACCCCTCCCTTCCCTCTCTCATTTGTATAACTACCTTTAGATCTTCATAAACCATCCACTATTATATAGCCTCCATGATATGTTTTTTACTTTTATTTTTATTTTTTAGAACAATATAGAGAAATATGAGGCATAAAGTGCCTATTTTTTGATGGTGATCTAAATTATTTTTTTAATTTAAAATTAAATTAAGGGTTTACTATTTTTGTAGTTGTGAAACTTTTATTTCGTTTTGACTTTTAGTCCCTTAAAAATTTTTTTCGTCCTTACTTTTAGCCCCTCAAAAAGATTAAAAGTAAGAATCAAAAAAATGTTTAAGGACTAAAAGTAAGGATGAAAAAAGGTTAAGAGACTAAAAACAGATCTAAAAATTTAAGGGCAAAAATCAATTTTTTTTAAAAAAATTAAGGACTAAAAACATAATTTACTCTTAAACTAATTACGATACAACTTGTCTTAAGAAGAATAACAAGGGCTCACTTAGTAAAAAAGAGAGTACCCACAACAATGTCCAATTGGTAATTCAACCCAAAATTGCGAAATTGCTCTAGAAGTTCTACAAGGTAAGTCCAAACAAAAATGATTAATCTATGGGAAATTGTTTTTCTTACCTTACCATTTAGTAATATACCTCCTTGTGTTTCTATTTTATCAAAACAAGTTGAGTTTTATACCTCACTTGAGTCTCTCTCTCTCTCTCTCTAACATCTCTTCTTTGTTCCATCTCTACATACTAGGGTTTTCCTTGCACCCACTGATTACTGAAAAAAATCATACAAGTCCTGCAATTAAAAAGAATCAGATAAGAATTGAGTTGTGAGTTCTCTAGCGAAGTGGGGTTCAGCCTTGATTGCTTTCATGCAAAAATGAACGTGACCAACTGTTAGTCATCATTTATGACTAACTTTTATATTGAATAGTTATATGAAATTAGCAGTTTCCCCTCAATTTATGGTTCTTTTTGTAGGATTTGTACATATTTTCATGTTTAGTTTGATTTTTCTTAGCAAACACTCTCATTTTTGTGAATTAATGTGAATCAACTTTAGTTTCAAGCCAAATGAAGAGAAGGTTTTTGCAGCTGGTGTCTCACTAAGCGAGGTATATGCGCTTAGCGAGTGACATCCGTTAAGCGAGGCACTCAGCCCGCTTAGCGCGTGGGAAAACCCTAGAAGAGGATCAATCATAGATGCCCGCGCCCAGCGCGCCGCAAGCTCACCAAACGAGTCGTTTGTCCCTTCTCGCGCTCAGCGTGCCAAGCTAACTGAGCAAGAATTCACTAACTCGCGCTTAGCGAGAAAATGGCGATAAGCGAGCTTTCAGAATTTAAAACGTCAAGAAGCCTTTAAAACACTGAAGTTGGTGTAAAAATAGGGGGACATCATGACACAGAGGGAGGAAACAAAGAGACACACCTAGAGAGACGAAAAACAGAGCAAAGCTCCAGCCTTCAAGAGAGTTTAGGTTTTAGGAGTGATTTTAGGGTTCTAGGGGTGAAGGAGACATCCTTATCCATTTGTAGCCTTATTTTTTCTTCAAAAATCTATCCTTTGTGCTGAAAGTTACTAACTTGCAATAGAAGGCTAAATCTCTTGTTGGGGATTTTTGCTGATTATTTGATGTAATATTCTCTCACTATCTATTTAAAGTTTTTTTATGTGTTCATTGCTTCTATCTGCACTTATCTCTTGCATGCTTGTGGCTTGATCACCCATTTGTATGTAAAGTTAGGATTTTTAGTACTGGAAAGTGCTTTAAAACCTTAGAACTTGATAGAGCAAGCTAGAAAACTGTATGTCTGGGAACGGAATGCAGTGATTTAGTTTATATTGTATTGTAATCTTAATGCAACTCGTTTAAATCAAGTTTGTTGAGGAGTCAAGGACGAAGTTTAAATAGAGTTAGGCCCATTCACTCGAGGGATCTTGGTTTGGGTAGTTGTTTTTAGCATAAGAACACTAAAACAATGTTAAGTAGAGAAAAATACTTAGTAACATCAAAGTAAGTTCAGTAGAATGACCCAATACTTTTACTTGATTGTTTTTACCTCTCACTGTTAGATACTTTAGTTTGTAGTTAATTAGAATTGAAGACAAAAAAACCCATTTTGATTATTTACTTGTTTTACACAAATGTTTACTTATTGAATGCACATTTTCTGAATGAAACAAGTTCCCTGTGATTCGATACTTGATTCTTACCGTTTTATATTACTTGTGCGACTCAGTACACTTGCTAATTAGCATTCGCGAATCATTATTCACGAACAAGTTTTTTCCGCAAAACACCAACTAACTTGCTTCTTGAACTAGTTGGCCGAGATGTGCTGGCATCTAATTTGCTGTAATTTACCTTTGTTGTTTATTTCTTACCTTACCAAAAAAGATCTCCTAGTACACTCCAACTGCGAGATACAATAAGAGCTATCAACAAGATTATCAAACTCGAGAGTTTACGTAGATTCGTGAGAGTTCTATAACAAAATATCTATAAATAACATACCAATTAAACATTTCAACAATATAATAAAGCAAAATAGTAAATCATAAATTTCACAATACTTAAAAAATAACCAAGTCTAGTAATGCATCATTACTAGAGAATAACTTGTAGATGTTATAGTAGTGGTAGATCATTCCTGTCGCAACCTACCTCATGACGGGACGACGAAAGCATATATAGATAAGCCAAAGCGTTCGTCTCCTGGGGAGAAAACGAGTGAAGTTGCCACCAATGTTTATTTGAGGAAAACGTTAGAAAAACCAAGAAGAAGTCTGCAAATTTTGAAAAGAAAGGTTCGGGAGTTATTTACGCATAGGGAAGGTATTAGCACCCCATGCGCCCGTCACAAGGGACGACAATCTTTAATCGAGTGTACAAAAACGTGACTTCAATATTATTTATTTTCCCTTTTTATATTTTTTATTTTTTAGGGTTGACAAGGGGGCTGCCCTTGCTCCTATGTATCCTCAGGTGCGATGAGGAATTCATACTTATGTAGTTCTTTAAAGTGAGAAAGGTTATGTGTCAAATTGATTTTATGTTTTTGAAAGATTTATTTTAATTGCGAACAAAGAGTCGTTTAAGGCGTTGGACCTTGAAATGATGTTTTGAATTTTGAAAAGCGGGGAGAATCGTTAAGGCGTTGGACCTTTGAAATGATCTCAAGTGATATTTGATGAAATGAAGTTTAGTTACGATTTGGTTTTATCTTGATTTTGTTTATTAACTTTTAATCTTTTTAAAGACAATTTTACAGCACTAGTGATCGGTTGAGTTTAAACTTTACAAAAAAATGAGATCGCTGATGATAGATGGAGGAGATGAATGTGCACATAATCACAAGGGGGACCCCTAGGGGTACATAGATTACATTCAACTCTTGAAGAAAAGAAAAGCAAAACCAACCGATTGTTGCACGAAGGACACGGAACAAGAAAACGATGTAGGGAATGATCGCGGTGGCAATTCGGTAGCGCCTCAACTTCGTTTCCTCTTCTTTCTTCTTCTTCTTCTTTCTCTCTTCTCTCAGTTTTCTCCACCTCTGAGCCTTGGAACCCCTTAAAACACCGCTAGGATGCCTATTTATAGGCAAAAGGCCACCTTGGGGCGGTTGCAGCTTGCCTAGGCGAGCTAGTCCCTTAGCCTTGAAGTTATTTGGTGGCCTAAGCGAGCCAAATGCTGGCCTGGGCGACCTGGGGCCTAGGAAAAGACCATTTTGCCCTCCTTTCTTGGTATCTTTTGTCTTCCTGATCGAAACACCGAATGGTTCCTTGCTTTACATTGTAACTGACGTTCAACACCGTAAGTCAACTAGCAAGGATTAAAAGATCAACGATCGATAGTACTCAAACGAAATTAGGGTATGAAAATTCCCATTGAGAGTTTGATGTTATTAGAGAACAAGAGTTTGATGTTATTAAAGGTGAGAATTTTTGTATTTGAAAATAACACACTAAATGAAGGTATGTTGAACACTAAACAAACAGAAAATAATCCAAAATGACTTATATTTTGGTCTAATTTGTTTAACTTGTTGACTCGTTGATTCGATGGTAAACTCAAGAGAGTTTACCGAGTTTACTTAGAATTTATAGAATCTACCCAGAGTTTACTAAAAAAAATTTACTCAAGAGTCAACTCACAGAGGGTAAGTGGACTCATAAACTCGTAAGAGTTAATGAGTTAACTCAAGAGTTTGATAACCATGTCTATCAATGCTGAATTTCAATGCACTAAATTTTGAAGAAAATGCAAGAAAAAAGTATTGGAAATTTAATTCACAATATTATAAAATTGTGAAAATTATCAATTAAGTGATAGAGAATTCCCAAGAAAATTGATGCAGCGGGTTGCAAATCAGAACATAGGATAAAGTGAGGGTTGAGCATGCATAGGTATAAACATAGGAAGGTTTAAATTATAATATGGTCTTTTTTGGAATAAAAAGAAATAAAAGAGTTATATTATTAAAAGAGGGAGGCATGAATAACATCTGCTAATCTACGTGTGACGGTGTGTGAATGTGTAGAACACATTGGTCTGACTCATTGTGGGTCACTCTATGTCAGGTCCATTAGTTTTTTAGTCCGGTCAAATTTGGGTAAAATTTAATTGGGCCAAAAATGTGAATACAGATAATTTTTTTTTTATTTTTTTTATCAAGCTCACTAGATTTGATTCACTTTAACAGTAAATAATTGAGGATAGTAACGGATAATTTTGCAAGTCAATAAATATTTTTTAACTCTCAAGTCAATAATTATTTCATGATATATAAAAATACCTTTTTCAGGAATATTTTTTAGTAAATTAAAAATATTTTAATTTGTTTTTAATAATTTTAAAATCATTTTAAGCATAACTATTATTCTCATGTTATTGAAAAGCAGCACAGTACTTTTTTCTCGTCATGAGAATATACATTGAGAAACATAATACTATAAAATAACTTATACTTAATTTGTCATATTAGTAACATATATTTAAATAAAGTCTTATTCCCATATATTTCCACGAAGAAAAATTATTATTTTCATATTTAGTATGCAATTGATAAAAAGAAGACAGACAAGATTTTATGAATTTTGAGAATAAATTTTAGTTTACTTTCCCGTAAAAACATTCTCAAGGAAGCATGAATCCAACTTTCTAGAGTAGAGAAAATTTTCTAATTCGTAGTAAATATATTAAGACTAATTAAGAATGTTCAAAATAAAACTAAACCCTATATTATAATTATATTGTTTTTTGTCATCATAATTAATAATAAGTATTAAATAATTTATTATTTTTATTTGTTTTATAATTCAAATATATATTTTACTTTCATCTGTTACAATGTATTAATATTGTTAAAAAAATAATATAATATGTGAAGTAATACACAAATTACTATTATGTTAAAAAAGAGTTGATAATATTATTTTATATTGACATTAAATAAAAGTAAAGATAATAATTCTTAACTAAATGTTAAACAAAATTTAATAAAAATAAAATTTATTTTTAAAATTATATAACATATATAATAATTATCTAAGTTTAATTTATAGATTTAAATTATAATAATAAATTAAAAAAACTGTGAAACTTAACTGTAAAAGATTAGTTTAATTCAAATTTGATAATATATGTTTGATTGAGATGATTTTTTATCTTTAAATCAAACAAAATCATAACCATCCTAAGATTAATCCAACGTATTTTAAACATTCTCAAAAATCATGATCCTCAAAAATCATCTCTCCTATAAATCATATTTTTCGGATATAAAAATACTTCTCTGCTAATGGCGAAATAGAAAAGAGCGGTGATCCACGAAACTAACAAATTCTAGTGCTTGCAAAATGCTAACAACGATATTGAGTAGTGACCATGTAATATTTCTCAACTTATATTTTTTTATTTTATTGTTTGCCCTTTATGGTTTTGAATCAGTAAAATTCCTTAAGTAGGGGACCAAAATTCTGTGGTACTAGGTTTGTTTGCATCTAAAAAAACGTTGCCAACTGTCCAACTTAGATTTTTTAGTTCAAACACGTCAAAGTGTGTAGTTTCTTTTGCAAATGACATTACTTGCTTCTCTTCTCTTCTCCACGTGATTTCATTGCCACTCTGCAATCACAAGGCGAGTCTAAATGGAGAACATTCTGGGTCTCATCAAACTTCGTATCAAAAGAGGCACTAATCTCAAAGCTTGTGATACTCGTACCAGTGACCCATATGTCTTCGTCACCATGGCCGAACAGGTTAGAAACTTGAGATTATACTCTTTATTATTGGGTATGAATTAATTTTTTTTTTTGGGTTGGTATACCCCACTCCTGCACCCTGATGAATTGGGTTTGTATTGAGACTAGAGGCAGTGTTCAATTCAAAGAAATATTGTTCCATGCGTAATCAAACCGTGTTTTTTTCTTCTAGCAGCAAGATGCTCATTATGACACTTGAACCTTCGTACTAGGAGCCTCTCCTCTTTTGAGGGTATATAATAATATATTGCTTGTTTTTAATCTTTTTCCTAATTTGTTAGTTTTGTTAGAAATGTTAATTAAGAGATTTGATCTTTCCTTCCTTTATCATTTTCCAATGGATCATAAGTAATCATATAAGTAAATTTGACATTACATCTTAACTTAAAATTTTAAATTTTAAATTATGAGTCTTCTCTTTCATTTATATGATATTCAACTTTTTTCATTTTTATTTAATATAAAATTTTATCTCACACTTGTATTCTAATATCCTATAATTTGTGCTATAATTCTTTACAAATAGCTTTTATTTGCAATGGCAAAAGCAACTTAATATAACAGGAAATCTCGTGAAAAAGAGCTTCAAAGGTCTAAGTTCTTCACATCCATGTCTTATGACCTGTTGGTATCTCTTATTTTTTAAGTAAACCATTATTGCATTTTGAAATTTAAGGAGTGATTCAAATAGTGATTGTATGTTAGCAACGTCAAGTTGAATAAAAAATCTTGCTTTTCATTGGTAATCAATGATTAAATTTGCTTTTTGCCAGTACTATGTGTCACTCTCAATTGCTTGGTCTGAGTACTTAATTTCATATTGATGCAGAAACTGAAAACTGGTGTTGTGAAAGATAACATTAATCCTGAGTGGAATGAAGAATTGACACTTTATGTAAGCGATGTTAACATTCCCGTACATCTGGTGAGTACTGAAATAGTCTATATCATGCATCAGTAATGTTGCTACTTGCTAGGATATTATTTTACCAGACTAGCCTAATTTTAAATTGATGATGGCTTAGAATTGTGTTGTTTTCTTCAGACAGTTTCAGACAAAGACACTTTCACCGTAGACGACAGCATGGGCGACGCAGAAATAGACCTAAAGCCGTATCTTCAGTGTGTAAAGATGAACTTGAGCGATCTTCCAGATGGCCATGTAATCAAGAGGGTTCAACCAGATAGGACTAACTGTCTTGCTGAAGAGAGCAACTGCATATGGAAGAATGGAAAAGTCACCCAAGAGATGAGTTTAAGATTGAGAAACGTCAAGTCTGGGGAAATAACTGTGGAAATTGAGTGGGTTAATCTTCCAGATTCAAAGGGCTTATCTGAAATTGAGTTTTAGGTGTGTGTACACGCCTTAACTTTATGCTGTACTACTTGAGCTGATATACATAACATATCATAAGTTGATGTTATTATGTAACTTTTGGAGTGAAAACTAGAACTTAGTGAGTTGCAGAAATATCCAATCTAATCTTTAGTTTATGTTACGCTGACATGATCTGTGCTAGTAACCAAGTATTTTAGTATTTCTTATGAATTGCTGCCGGAGATACCTCACAAACAGGCATTTAACGAGAGTAATGATTAGTGGATCGACACTTCCCCACTTTAAACATTTCGTCAACATCTATCATTTAATTATATCGTTCTCTTCTTATGATCTTACCTAGTTGCATACTCTACCACCGTCATGCTCCTATGTTTCAGCTCGAGGAACTTCATCTTTTTCATGTTCTGGAAAACACTTCTCCAGAAAAGTCAACCTGAAAGTTCCCCATGGGACAACAACACCGCCTGCTCCCTCCAAATGTCGGCGAATGTTCTTCTACCAGTACTCTGCCTTATATGCCAGCATGTGAGTAGCAAACAACAACTTCTCTTGGTCCTGACACTCCATCACTCGGAAGATCTTTTCAATCTCCCTTAACCAAGCCTCAACACCCTCAGGATCATAACCCCCTTTGCAGGTAGGTGGGTCATTCCTGTAAAAGTGATATAAACCATGGTACGCAACTGCTCTTCCACCGCCTCCCCGATCAGCCATGAGTTGCACCAGGTTGTTAAGAGCTTTGGTAAGAAGTCGCTCACATTCATTTCTCGTAGCCATCACTTGTTGTGTCAGGCAAGAAGCAAAACTTTGAGAAATATACCAATAGAATAGAGTAAGTCTATGAACATAACAAAACTAGGCACACAACAAGCACAACAACACATCAGAGTACACAAGGAAACATAGAAAACTCATAACACACATAGCAGAAAGGTTCGACTTGTTTTGATACCACTAAATGTAACACCTTCTACCCTACACATATTTGTACAAATAATCAAAGGAATATAAATGCGGAATTTGTTAAAAGTTTACATTTAAATAAAAATATTTAAAAACGGGTAAATGTTCACATTCACTTCTCGAACATCATAATAGAACTTGTCCAAATAAATAATAAAATCATCTCGACTCAAAACAAGATCGTCCAAATAAATGACAAGAAGTCAAACTAATAGCAAAAAACATAAAACAACTATACTTTTCATAGAACTATAACATATGAAATAAAAATCCCATGCCTCTATGTCTCATCTATTAGAGCATTTCTCGGAGAAAGGCTAAGCTTCTTTGTCTCCAGCATGGAATTCATCATATGCTGACTCACCTGAAACAAAATGGCATTCGACCCAAACACAAACACACACAGAGAATGAGTCAGCACATTCGTATATAATAGAACACTAGAGCATGTGAAACATATAAATACATAGATTTTAATTTACATAAACATCATCACTTCACAAAATCACTCACAAGTTCACACACTCCAGAAAACAACATCGAAATCTCAATCATTAACTCAATGAAAGTCAAACACAAGTGTTATGCAACACATATACTAGACTCAAGCCTACATGCAATGTGGTACCATTTTCAGTAAAAAAACATCATCGACCGCCTAGGAGTATATGACAAGACAAACCTCATAATGGGTAAGTCAAGTCAGTCTCATTAAGTGAAATCATATGAAGACCAGTCTGGGTCACTCTATTTTATGAGAACCCTCAACCATGTGGGATCGACACAAGCTTAAAGAAGCACTTAAACCGAATGTGTTTACTCCCAAGACCTAAACTTCAAGGAGCCTGTCAAGGTCTCTTCCTCTTGTTTCAAGTCCAATCCAAAAAATATTTTAACACACAGACTCTACCTACGAACTATGTAATACACACAATCACTCAATTATTTTCAAAATCATTTTAACTCATCATGCCTTGAAGTGATTAAACTCGTTGGATTCCCATAGTGGAGCTCATCACAAAACTCGTCGTGCATTAGCTTTTTGCCTTTAAAGGCTTTTATAGTTATGTGATTGCATAGTTGATAGTTCACAACTCAATACATACAACATCTCAATACATATGTATCTCACAATTCATCACATATTCAATTTATCATTTACACACAATTTCAATCACAATTTCATGATCTCAATATAATAATTCATCACACCCATGAATCATATACATATCACAGAGTAGTATATTTACATGATGCAAAACACATATATATTAAATTAAAATATATTAATTTTAATTAAAAAAAAACCTCTACAACAATTAAATTGAAGTGTAGCAAAAACAATTATTAAGTAATAATTTTATAACTTTTTTTAATTTATTATCTTTTATTACTTTTATTATTTGAAGAGTATATATATAACCGAAAGGCAAGAACCTAGATCACAAGTCCCATCCAAGCTAACAATTGGAATATACATTTTCTTTGCTTTGCTATTCATAAACGTGCTGCACAGAGTGAATCAACTTTTACAATCTAATTTAAAAGTATAACTTTCATATGGACACATTAAAAGGGCTAGAGCAAATGAAAATTCAATTGAAAGCTTTTTTTCATTCAATATTTAAATAACTATGCCGTGGTGCAATTAGAAAGCTTCCGTATAGGAATATGCGGGCAATTAGCATGTACGTACAACAACATCATGCTTCTAACCAAAATACCACAGCAATCTGTCTAACTTTCTTAACCCTTGTGGAAAGAAATATCGATATGCGAAACCGCAATTGCTTAATCAAATCAAATAGGCAAAGCATGAGAGAAAAGCTTAATTAAATGCACCTGGATATACAATTGGAGACTTTTGCCAATTACTGTGTATATAATAGAGTAAATAAAAATAGTAACGCCAAAAGATCTCTAGATTAATTACTTTGTACGCGAGTTTGTAAGCACCGTCACAAAAATTAGCAAAAAGGTCAGGAGATAACAACAAAAAATAAAATAATTCAACCCTTTAAAATCAATCAAAATTCTTAAATGACATAGAAGTAAAAACAGAAAATCATAGACAAATACTCCTGAAACCAAATCACAACAATTTTGCATCAATACATCAATTGGTTCATTAAACACGATCAATTCGCAAATAAAAGCATAAGAATAAAATTGAATTTAAAATAACTCCAAAATTGCTACACATATTAATTATAATCTCTAAATGTGAGTAACTCATTCTTTATCTTGATGTAGTCGCTCAAGCGTTTTCCCATTAGCAATGGTGACATTTTTGGTGTTCTCTAGAGGTCCTCCTCTGATTGCTATTAGGATTCTTAAACATTAGAGAAAAAAGAAACAAAGAACGTAGAAAATACTTTGTAAAATTGTTCTGATGACTTAATTCTTATTCCTGTTTTTCTAGTTTATTTTATTAATTATAAAAATACTATTTTCTCTATTAAAAAAAATAAAAAATGGATAAATAAGCTTCTCTTATTTTTTAAGACTTTTTTTATTTTCTAAAAAAATCATATTTATTATTTATTCTAAACCTCTATTTTTTATTTAAACCCTTTTAATTAATTTTTTTAAGAAAAAAAGGGAATGTTACATTTTTTCACTAGTTAGAATGTTGAATTTTTCTATTCAGACTGATATGAAAAAAAAATAATCTTTGCGTACGTAATGATGTTTTTTTTTTTTTTTTTACGGAGATCTAAACAATATTCATTTTCTCCTTTTGGTGAATTTGATTTCCAAGTTATGCATGCTTGTAACAGTTGCTTTCCCTGTTCTCTGGCTACTTATACATAAAGTTGCTTCTTGCTGGTTCCCCTTCTCAATAAGCTCCGCGACTGCAGTAATCTGTGCAAAATCAATTAAGTTCTGCACAGTCAAGGATTGAGTTATTGGTTATGATGGACTATTATTTCTTCTGTCAGTACAATACAATTAAGAATTCAACTTTTGCCAGTTATAAACTACCAGTAACTGTTAAAATACAACTATCTAAGAATGCAATCTAAGGATTGAACCAGTGTCTGCCCAATGGCATTACCAACTTATAGAGTTGAAGCACTTGAAGAATTCTTTATGTCTCAAAGGATGTATTCCTGAAACAAGAACATTCTGGGAATGGGTGTGACAGATCTAATATTTCATTTTTTGTAAATTAATTTAAAAAGAATTGTTATCCGTAAAATGATAAAGTTTTTATAATTAAATAAATAAGAAAAAATAAATATATTAAAATGATGATTTAAGAGAAAATAAAAAAGATATTTTATTTATTCTTTTAATAGGAAATAAAATAGAGTTTTTTTTATAAAATAATAAAAATAAATAAATAGAGTAAATAATAGGCTTTGACTACCCCTAGTTATAAATAGAGGCATCTTAGGTTATTCTTTTTTTCTCACATACCACCAAACCTATCTTAGAAAAATGATGATCTCAAACTCATTTATCGTTGGATCATCGTGAAATTTGAGCACCAGGTTCAAAACTCATTTTTGAACATTCTCACCATTGGGAATTACAAAAAGATGTTGGAGCTGAGAAAAATACCCTTTGCATTGTAACTTTTTCCTTTCCCGTAGAAACTCAAAACTGTCTTAGTAAAACTACGATTCCGGACTTGTTAACTGTTGGATTGTCATGAAATTTTGATATGTGGTTCGTGATTCATTTCCAAATATCTTCACTGTTGGGATTTGCAAAATAATTCCTGTGGAGGGATAAATACTCATCGCACGTAGACAGTGGAATAGAGGCTTTAATCCCTTCTCATCCTCTCTAACATTTCGGAACCCTATCAGAGCAGTCAGATGAAAAATTTGAGGAATATCAGGAAACCACTAAAGATGCCGCTATTGTTGTCACAATACACACGTGAGCCTGCTTAGAGATAAAAGATGAGTTATTCACAATTGGGGAGTAGTGAGAACATGTGTAGAGATCCTTAGAGTATCAACTAAAATAGATTTTAGGGTGTTTCTGCAAATTTTGATTTTACCCTTACATTTATAACTGTGAATTATATATGTTTGACAAATCAATTGATGTCCCAATGAGAAGTTGCTGTGAAATTGATGTGTTCTTGTGTTGAGTGTGAACCCTTAAAAAATTGAGTTATTTTATTAACACGAATTATATTCTAAATAATATTCTTTAATGACTTAATTTATACAAATTATTATCTTGTTTTAACTCTTCCATGATGATGATCAACATGTTATTTGTATATATATATATATATATATATATATATATATATATATATATATATATATATATATTATAATATTAAAATAATAAATTAAAGAAAGTTGTAAGGTTAATGCCTAGTACTAATTTTTTTTTATGTAATCTTAAATTAATTGTTATAGAAACTCTTTTGATTAAAAATAATATAGTTTGATTTACTATATATATATATATATATATATATATATATATATATATATATATATATATATATATATATATATATGTATGTATGTTGTGTCATGCAAATATTATTTCTGTGTGATGCGTATATAAGTTATGAAGCATGATAAATTATTAAATGAGATTATAATATTGTTGTGAAGATTGAGTAGTGCAGAGTGAAATGTGTTAATTTGTGAGATACGTGTAAACATGATATAGTTGATTGTGACATAGGAAGATGTGAAATTGTGAACATGAGTTTTAGTTGTGAGTAAGTGTGTGGTTAACACTTGATGTGACATTACTTGTGTTGTGAGCTGTGAATTGTACAATAACCCGACCAGTGTTTATCTTGAGAAAAATATTGATGTGCAGTGTTAAAGGAAAAGTGTAGGTTTCCCATGTATGAACCAGTGTTAAATTGTAACGCAATTGTGTTGAATGTGTTCAAAACACGAGTGTGAGGTCGTGGGTATTGTATAAATTATGAGCAGTGTCTATAAATTGAATTTGTGATGAATTGTGGAATAACATGTTGCTTTGGGATTATAATATTGTTATTGAAATTTAGTACAAGTGCAAAGTTGAACATGTGTTAATTTGTGATATACATGTAAACATGTGATGGTAGATTGTGATATTATGAGATGTGAAATTGTGAACATGAGTTTTAGTTGTGAATAAGTATGTGGTTAACACTTGATATGACATTACTTGTGTCGTGAGCTGTGAATTGTACAATAACCCGACCAGTATTTATCTTGAGAAAAGTGTTGATACGCAATGTTAAAGAGAAAGTGTAGGTTTCCTATTTATGAACCAGTATTAAATTGTACCGCAATTGTGTTGAACGTGTTTAAAACACGAGTGTAAGGTCGTGGGTATTGTATAATTCATGAGCAGTGTCTGCATGTAAAAATTGTTTTAGGGGTTGGACCTGAATCAGGGGGGAAAGACCCTAATGAACTCTTTAAAGTGTAGGCCTTGGGGGTAAATACACCTGGTTTAAGTAATCTTTAAGCCTGTGCCAATCTCACATGGTTGGAGTATTCTCGCAAAACAGCGTGACCTTGATTGGTCTCCCTATGATTTTACTTAGTGAGAGTAATCTGACATACCCATTTTGTGGTGTGTCTTGTTATCTACTCCTAAGCGCCCCAGGGTGATTTTTCACTGACATGATACCACTGTGACACCCTCTACCCCGACATATATATAAATAAATAAAATATATTAGTAAACAAAATCACATGGGTAAAAGGTTCACATTCACTTCAATTACCAAATAAAACTCATTAAAAACATATTCGGCTCAAAATAAGACCGTCAAATTTACAAAAATATTTTGTTAAATCAGTGAGGTGAAATAAAATAAACTAACATCATAAAATTAATATAAAACCCTATACCCCAATGCCACATCCTATCAGAGCATTGTGTCTCAACGTCTTTCAGCACAAGGTTTCTTAAAGCAATTCACCTAGTCATCTGCTCCCCCGAACACAAAGTTCAAAATCATCACAGGATCCAAACACAAACAACACACAGGGAGTGAGTTATCACATTTCTAACTAATAGAGAAGCAAGACAACTAGATATACATATCATATAAACCAAATAAAACTTACTTACACATAACTCACGTAATTCCGCCACTTTATCATTCAAAGTTCACTTTTCATCCATCAAACACACTTTTCAATCATCAATCACATTACACAAGAATCACACGCTCTGATCAAGACATAATAACACATCAATTTCATAATAAACAATTAGCAAGCGCATGAGACAGTTATGCTAAAACTCAAGCCTATATGCAATGTGGTACCATGTTAGTGAAA
The DNA here is from genome assembly GCF_000004515.6 of Glycine max. Taxonomy (NCBI): domain Eukaryota; kingdom Viridiplantae; phylum Streptophyta; class Magnoliopsida; order Fabales; family Fabaceae; genus Glycine; species Glycine max. The sequence continues at coordinate 39,711,471 of NC_038243.2, read as the reverse complement.
AACCACCCTGGGGCGCTTAGGAGTACATAACAAGACACACCATACAATGAGTTTGTCATGTCACTCTCACTAAGTAAGATCATAAGGAGACCAGTCAAGGTCACGATGTTTTGCAAGAATGCTCCAACCATATGGGATCAGCATAGGCTTAAAGGAGCACTCAAACCCGGTGACCCCCAAGGCCTACAGTCCGAAGAGTCCGTCAGGGCATCTCCCTCCTGATTCAGGTCCAACCCCTAAAATCATTTTAGCACACAGACACTGCTAGTGAATTATATAATACCCACGACCTCACACTCGTGTCTTAAGCACATACAACATATTGCGCTACAATTTAATATTGGTTCCTAAATAGGAACGTACACTTTCTCTTTAACACTGGTTCCTAAATAGGAAACCTACACTTTCTCTTTAACACTGCACATTTACACTTTTCTCAAGATAACACTGGTCGGGTTATTGTACAATTCACAGCTTACAACACAAATAATGTCACATCAAAAGTTAATCACACACTTATTCACAACCAAAACTCATTCACAATTTCACATCTCATAATGTCACAATCCACCATCACATGTTTTCACGTATCTCACAATTCAACATCTGTTCTACTTTACACTTTTACTCAATCTCAATAACAATATTATAATCTCAAGGCAACATATCATTCCACAATTCATCACATATTTCATTTATAAGCACTGCTCATGAATTATACAATATCATGATCTCACACTCATGTTTCAAACATGTTTAACACAATTGCGCTACAATTTAACACTGGTTTCTAACTAGGAACCTACACTTTCTCTTTAACATTGCGCATAAACACTGGTCGGGTTATTGTATAATTCATAGCTCACGATATAATTAATGTAACATCAAGTGTTAACACATTCACTTATTCACAATCGAATATCATGTCCACACTTTAACATCTCATAACATCACATCAATCATCTCATAACATTCCCAATGATATTCATAAGGTACAACATACACATGTTCATGAAATTTAACCATAATATTCTCAAACTCCAACACTTAATAATTTTTGGAATCATATTATAACACTCTACAATATTATTTACATAAATTATTAATATAAATAGCTACCTCTATATCTATAAACTAGCATACATCATATTGAATCACAAATTTCAAAGTAAGCTTTCAATGCACAAATTCTAAATAATTATATGAAGACTTTGGTCTGTTTCAATTATGATATTAATTTTTTAAATTATATATAAAAACCTAAACAGCAAGAAAAAAAGAAAATACAAAATCAATATCTCTCTCTAAATTTCTCCTTACTTTATTTCATCAATTCATATTAATTAGAAAAAGTACTCGATTTATAGGGTTCACGCTCAACACAATAGCATATCAATTTTACAAAAATTGGTCTGTCAAACATATATAATTCACTGTAATAATTATAAGGATAAAATGAAAATTGCAAAAACACCCCAAAACTCATTCCAATTGATATCTCTAAGGATCCCTACACATGTTCTCACTAATTCCCAATTGTAAATAATTCATCCCTTACCTCTAAGCGGGCTCACGTGTCTTCCAACAACGACAGCGGCATCTCTAGTTGTCCCCTAAGATTCCTCCAGTTTTTCCTCCGACTGCTCTGATAGAGTTCCCAAACGTCAGAGAGACGGAGAAGGGATTGAAACCTCCACTTGTACTGTCTTCATGCAATTCCTTTTTCTCCCTCCATGAACATTATCTCACAAATCACAACGGTGAAAGTGTGAGAAATTGAATTTCAAACAACATATCCAAATTTCATGAAAATCTAACGGTTAACGAAACCAAAATCGTAATTTTATTGAGACCGTTATGGGTTTCTGCGGGAAAGAAAAAGGCTACAGGTATTTATCTCAGCTCAAACATGATATCAAAATTCACAACGGTGAGAATGCTCGGAATTGGGCTGCAAACGTAGTGCTCAAATTTCACGATGATCCAACGGTGAACGAGTTCAAGATCGTCGTTTTTCTGAGACAGGTTAGGTGGCCTGCGAAAAAAAATGAGATGGTTTTGGGAGAAGAGAGAAGAAACAAAATTGTGAGGTAGAGGAGGCTGAGGAGTCAGTCTGAAAACTGACCTAGTATGTTGCTATTTATAGCTAGGGGCATTTACGACCTATTATTTACTCTATTTATTTATTTATTATTTATTATTTTATAAAAATAAACTTTATTTTATTCTCTATCAAACAAATAAATAAAATATCCTTTTTATTTTCTCTCAAATCATTATTTTAATTAATAATTATATCTTCTTATTTATTTATTTATAAAATCTCATCATTTTTTTTAAAACTCTATTTATTTATAAATAACAATTCTTTTTAACCTAGTTTACGAAAATTGAGATGTTACAACCACATTGCATACAGGTTTGAGTCTTAGCTTAACTATTGCATAACGCTTGCTAATTGTTTATTATGAAATTGATTTGTTATTATGTCTTGATCGGATCGTGTGATTCATGTGTAATGTAATTGATGATTGAAAAGTGAATTTTAAATGACAAAGTGGTGGAATTACGTGAGTTATGTTTAAGTAAGTTATATCTCATTTATATGATATGTATATCTAGTTGTTTTGTTTCTCTATTAGCTAGAAATGTGATAACTCACTCCCCGTGTGCTATTTGTGTTTGGATCCTGTGATGATCTCGAATCTTGTGTTCGTGGAAACAGATGATTAGGTGAATGACTATGAAGAATCTCATGCTAGAGGACATGGGAACACAATGCTCTGATAGGATGTGACATTGGGATATAGATTTCTATATTAATTGCCTGAAATCTTGGACGGCCTTCTTTTGAGCCGAGATGATTTATTATTTATTTGGACAACTTTTATTTTGATGTTAGAAAAGTGAATATGAGCCTTTTATGCTTTTGAAAGGCTTGCATTTAAATGTGTTTTAAAAAAGAAATTTAATTAATTTTAGATTCTTGTTCCTTTTATTATTAGTACATATATGTATGGGGTAGAGGGTATCACAAGAGAAACGATAATGGTTTAGAATTTCCTGATCCTTCTATGATTCCAACAAGTAATGTTTTTCTCATATGCCTCCAAACTGATTTTAGCCATTTATGATTTTTTTTGATAAATTTGGCTATGACTCTTTCTCTAATAAGTTAGGCAGCTTCCTTTTAGCATCAACAGAAGTAATATTGCAAAGTATTCAGAATTGCAAATCCTCACTAACTTTCGAATAATATTAGTTATGCTTGTTTATGATCATCCTATGAGCTCTAGTTAACTATTTTCAATAAGTTTCATAGTTAAGCTTATGAACAAGTTCTTATCTTTTATAAGAGTGTATTGAATACGTACTTAACTAAATTGTTTATCCAAATGCAGAATTAAGAGACTTTGAAACGTTTTGGCATTTGATTTCTAGCTTGAGAATTGAGATGGTGACATATTCAATCTACATCATGATCAAGACTAAGTAAATAAACACTCCGTGTGAAAGTTCTCAAATTCATTTTCTGGAGAACCTAACTGTACTTAAATGCATCAATAACATATGTAGGCACATATATCCAAATAATGACATTTAACCCTCAGAGAAGTCCTCTCAACAACATTTTCAAACCGTGTGAAGTGGAATCAATGTCCTTTCATCACAAAAGATTTCTCCCTAGTACATAAAGAATTGTGTCCCATGAATATCCATTTACTTGCAGAAGAATATGAATATGCAAGGAATCCAAATTATAGATCCTATGATCAACATGAGAAGTTCCTTTCGCAAATATAAACTTAAACATAAATTTGAACAGCAACTATCAAAACAAGATTGGAAAGTAGGTCTATCCAATACATTGACTCAGAAAAATTTTACGTGGCAGAAGTGTAACTAAAGCTTGTATTATCCTCTTACCTCCTCTGGCATTAAAGGACAAGCCGGCTGTTTAGTCTTGTCTAAGCTGGGTTTACAGAGAGCTTCCCCCAGACAGTCCCATGGTTCATCATAAAATAAAAATTGTGTTGAATGAGTTCAATAGGTACATCCTTGCAAAGAATTAAAAAACAGCGAAGATATCATGAAAAGCTGAGAAGGTTTCATTCAATTAGAGGGATTGACTCATCATGTACCTTGAAGAATTCAGCACAACCATGATATGATAGAGCATCTCAAGTCATGCAAGGATCAATGGCAATAATAGGGTGACAAGGAGATTGAAACCTATTGTTATTCCAGGAGTTATATAGAAACCAAAGGCAGAAGAACAAACAACTTGACAAATGGGTGACAAAATGAAGTTCTCTTGCCTCTGCAAAATCTAAGCAGCAAGATCCAGGACTTCCTATTGGAACCGAAGGGTGTGAAAAGCTACTGGATATCTAAGTCTCTGATATTCTTCACAATAAGGTGGAAGAAATAGCCTAAAAGGACAAGGAAGAACCCATAGTAAAAGTGGCTTATACAATAATATAAAAGAAACTAGATAATAAAATTAGCCATGTCAGTTCATTAGGCAGATTAGAATTGAACTTTCATTTCGCATTTGACAAACAACATTAATGAAACAACAACATAAACTCCTACTATTTTAAGCAGTACAATATTTTACACCAAGATAAAATGGAAAATTACAACAACAACAATAAATGCCTTATTCCACAAAGTGAGATCGGCTGTATGGATCACGTGATGCCATTAGACTCTGTTAGAAACCAAATCCTTAGAGATGTTATTTGCCATTAGATCCTTCTTCGCCACTTCCTTCAGTGTCCTTCTCGGTTTTCCTCTCTCCCTTTTCACAGGACTAAAAGCCATGCGAAGATGGAAAGCTAACCAGAATAATATCCTCTGGGATTCAGGTTAGAGTGCAATGGATCAAGAACCCTTATAGGACCCCCACAGTCTTCTGCATGAAGGACTCTGCGACACAAGTTAATTTATTAGCTCAGATTATATATGAAATAGAGAATTAAAAAGTAAACACACAAAAACAAAGTTCGCAAGCTCGTTAATTAATTACTACAAATGCTAAGAAGCTAAATTGAATATTGAACAAAAGTCTAAGATTTTTTTTTTCATATGGTACCAGCATACTATTATTACATTTGTTGATTAATGTGGGTTCTCAAAGATGGATTTCGATGATAAGATAGTGATTGAGATTTTAGAAACTAATACCTAGTTAAGTATATTTGGATTGAAAAAAAGATTTGAAAGAAAAGGAGAATCTTCTTAGATTATCTTATAACTATGTATCACTACTATCGAAGTGTGTTTGAATTGGTGTTGGGGATAAAAGTAAACTTCTTAAAAAGTAGTTTTAGAGCTATAGGGTCTCAAGTAGGGTGGTTGAAAGTCATGCGCACTTGCTTAATTGTTGGGTGCTCACAATACCTTTTGTCTATCTAGACATGCATACTGGGACAAATCCTAGAAAAGAATATATATGGTCACCTATCATGCAAAAGTTTTCTAAGAAGTTGGCACTTTGGAAACACAAGTTCATTTCCTTGGGGTATAGAGTATGTTTATTGAACTTTGTTTTATCCTCTTTATCTCTTTTTTCTTGTCTTTCTTCAAAAATTCCCAAGGTAGTGCGTAGAAAACTTATGGAGATCCAAAGGAAATTTTTGTGGGGGGAGGATTGGAAAATAAAAAATAACATGGGTTAGGAAGGAGGATCTTTGTAAAAGTAAGGTGAGTGGGGTATTAGGAGTGAAAAACATATATCATTTTAACGAGACTTTGTAGGGATAATGGAGATGGAATTTATTCCATCAAGAAGGGGGTTATAGTGTGATGTATTAGACTCCAAGTATGGGGGTGGAAACTTATTTTGAGTGAGGAAGAATTTTCTTGGAAATCTTGGCGATGAAGAGATTAAAAGAGAGTGTGTGGACGAAATACGTAGAGTGTTGGTTTGTTTAAGTGAAAATTAGGGTTTGGGGATAAAGTGAGGTTTTGGCTTGATGAGTTTTTCGATTTAAGAAAAACTGTATTACTAAAAACGTGAACCAAAAACTAATTTTTATGAGGGGTAAAAATCAAGAAAACAATTATTAAAGAATAAACATAAAATAAGAATCACAAACATATTTTAGTCCATAATTTATTTATATTTATATTGGTGAGCAATAAACAATAATAAATTGATATAAACATATTATAACAGAATAAGAGGTGTTAAATACTTTACCTTTCATGGCTGAATTTGGAATTTCCTTTTCATTGTAACCCAAAAGATAATGATTGTTACATATATCCAATCATTTATGTGGTTAAAGAACTGGAAATAGGCATGTCTCCATGAACTTTTTATAATTAAAGTTCCACAAACACCACAAAATCCAGCACTAAATCCCAACCCAAGACTGATGTAAAACCCAATGTCTACAAGTTCATGCTCATCTTCATTGCTGTCACTTTTATCAATTATTCCATATGGTGGGACCACATCCTCTGAGCATAGGTTTGTAAGTGGTGGGCCACAAAGCCCAATGTTCCCTGCATATGAAGCGGCAGTAAAACTTTGTAGTTGAGTGCTTACTGTAATTTTTCCAGATAAGTTATTGAAAGACAAGTTCATATAACTGAGAAAACTCAAATTTGAAAAACTTTTTGGCATTCGACCATGGAGATGGTTTCTGGACAAGTCAAAGGTTTCCAGCATTTTCATGTGACCAATGTCGTTCGGAATGAATCCTGTGAGATTATTTCCAGAAAGATTTAAGCCAATTAATGCCACAAGTTTTGTTATACTTTGGGGTATCCCTCCAGTTAAGTGGTTATCAGAAAGATCAATGATTGTCATAAGCCCAAGATTCTTCCAGAATTCTCTGTTTTGTCCTTTCCATGCTAACATTACTGTTATTTCAATAGAAGGTAGACTTGATGTATCATCGGAATATCCATCTCTGAAATATAAAATAAAGCTTCTTTGAAACTCCATATTTGACAAAGCAGCTATGCGGCTGAGGCATTGTGGTATTTCCCCTGTAATATTATTTGTAGAGAGATCCAATACTTGAAGAAACAATAGATTACATAGACTTGTGGGTATGCTTCCTTGGATCTTGTTACCTCGTAGACTAAAAACAATTAAATCAAGCAAGTTGTGGCCGACCCATGTTGGTAATGTTCCTTCAATTATGTTATCTCCAAAATCAATGACCATGTTGGTAATGTTCCTTCAATTATGTTATCTCCAAAATCAATGACTTTTAAGCTTTTACAAAGGGTCAAAGATGGAATTTTGCCAGAGAAGTTGTTGTTATTTAAATGCATTGACTTAATTTTTCGTAAAGTACCAAATGACTTGGGTATTCTCCCTGATAAGTTATTGTTTTCCAAATTCAAAACTTCCAAACTTTTAAATTTCTCCCAACAATCCGGAAGTGACCCTGCTAGTATGTTACTAGACAGGTCAAGAAAAGCTAAAGATACTGGCGATATTGCACAAAGGGAAGATAAAGACCCTGAGAACATATTATTTGAGAGAAGTAGAACATATAAATTGGAAGAAAAAATTGGTAGTGAACCAGACAAATTGTTGAAACTAAAATCCAATATATTATTTCTATCCCTTGTATGCTCTGTTTTTATACTCTCTGATGATTTTGGTAAGACTCCACTAAGTTTATTATGTGAAACATTTAAGTATGACAAAGTTGAAGAGATGTTCCAAAACCATTTAGGAAATGAATCTTTGATACCAGTATTAGAGATTTGCAGCACCCTTAGTTTTCTTTGATATTTGAGCCACGTTGGGAATTGAGGTCCCAAAATGCACGATGATGCAGATAACCACCCCAATTGGAAAGGTGGAACCCAATTTGGATCCAAGTTAAATGAAAGTGAATTTCGACTTACATCCAATGTCTTCAATCTTGACAGGCCTGACAGATGCGCTTCACTAATGCTACCATTCAACTTATTCGAACATAGATACAAGTGCGTCAGATTAGAAAGTTGTCCAATAGTATATGGAATTGGCCCACTCAATTGATTATGGGAAACATCCAAATCTTCAAGACTCCGCAAATGATCAAATGATATTGATAACTGCCCAACAACATTGGTATATTCAAGCGATAGTCTCTTCAAGGATGAAAACCATGAAAAATCCGGAAGTGGCCCACTACTAAATGGGTTGTGGCTTAGATCCAACTCCTCTAAATCATGTTGTGCAGAACATGATTCTGGTAAGTAGTCACTGAGTTGGCCAGATAATTTGTTGTGACTCAGGGACAACCTCTTTACTTGACACAGAGTGATGTTTGCAAATCCATCTGGAACACTATGCAAAGAATTGTGAGAGAGATCCAGAGATGTGAACACTTTGCTAACATTAAGCACCCATGATAGAATTGAAGAGTCTAATTCATTTGAGGTAAAACTGATGATTTGGAGAGAAGTGGAAGAATTCAAGTGGGAAATAGATTTAGGATTGACTTGAGGTAGCCTACAAACATCTAAATAAAGCTCCAAAAGAGAAGGGATTCTACTTATTGATGATGGCCAATCAACAACTCTACTTAGATTGACATTTGAGAGACCAAGGTATCTCAAATTAGAAAGGTGAGAAAGCCATTCAAGGCCATTTGCAACCAAATTATTATTATCCCGAAGATCAAGATTTTGCAAATTAGAAAGGTTTGCCAGAGTACGAGGAACAGAACCAACAAATTCATTCCCTGGAAGTTTCAACTCTATCAATTGAGTAAGTGAACCAATGCACTTTGGAATCTCTCCTTGTAAATCATTAAAACTGACATCTAAGAAAGTGAGATGCTGCAGTTCACATATTGAAGAATCTATCTTACCTTCCAATTGTGCAGAATAATCAGAAAATTGGAGATCCAATCTGTTTACCCGGCCAGTTAAATTATTGCATGAAATTCCTTTCCATTTGCAACAGTCTTCACCGCTCCACGAAGATAGAATGTGACTTCCATCAACAAAACCATGTTTTAACTTGAGAAGCGCTTGGTTGTCTGTCTCCACGCACTTGTTCATATTGGAACTTCTAACACATAAAGAGATACATAAAACGGTCAGCACACAGAAGAGACTGAACCTACAATTAAACATGGTGATCAACTCAAAATTTCGAAGAAAATGTAAGGGGATGTGTCAATTGAATTTTGAAGTGAAGTTAGGACAATTTATAGACAACAATTAAAAGAAACTAACATGAAAGTCCATGAAAAATGTTTAGTTACATGACATCACTATTTTTGTTTATTGCGATTTTAGTTTGTTATTATATTGAATTATTGATGATGGTACGTGTATAATATTAAATCAATGAAAATCGTCCCTTGTATATATTAATGCTACCCGATTGATCACTATAACTTTAAGTAAGCTAAACATAATTTAGCTGAGGGGCAATAAAACAATATGATTTAGCCGTATCCTTTCAGTCATTAGGCTTTTTATTTGTTGTCTTTGTCAGCTTCGGTATCCGTAATGTAAACAAAAATTGTTTTGCTTCTGAAGTTGATTCACTTTAAGAGTTTGCATTGCGTGTCACAAGGTAAAGCCTAAAATATAATTTTGCCTTAGAACAAATCTTTTAAGACAGTTGGCAAAATAAAATCATTCTTGCGTACATCAATGAAGTTTTCTATTCCTGGATATCTAAGAGTGCGTTTAAATACATAATTTTAATTAAGGAAAGTAATTTATCAGAGAATTTAAATTTTTTTAATCTAAAATTCATTATTTGGATGTTTTTTATGAAAAATTTAAATTTTTAGAATTTTAAAACAAATTTTAAACAATAAAAATGTGAAATTTTAATTTCCTTCTAAAAGGTGAGAAATTAAAATTTTCTTCTTGATAGAAAGAACTTTTCAAAACGTTCACTTATTTTCTTTGTAACCTCCATCCTCTCTTCGACCTGAAAATTTCCGAAATCTTGTTCTCGAACTTGTAACTCTTCCCTCAAGCCGATGATACTCTTTTTCAAGAAACACCGTCTGAACTCACGGAGCGTCGATCAGGTATGGGCATAAGGGAATACGTAGAACTACACCCACTAGTTAGGGGAGTAGTCATCGCTATCCGTCACGTGGTAGAGGTGATCGCCAATGCGGAGGGTCTGGGTCATGCCTTGCGTCGTTAACTGAATGTTGTGGTTGGGTGCAGTGATGTACGCCGCCATGTTCCGGTTCCTCTGCGACTCCTTATGCCACGTCAATGTTCTTTTCTTTGGAAGCACACAAACCGTATTTTCTCTTCTCTTTGCATTCATTTTCTTTCACCTTGGCAATTTTAATTTTTTTTATCCAAACACAAAATTTTAAGAATAAAAGAATTTCAATTGAAGTATTTAAAATTCTTAGTATTTAAAATTTCTCAAAATTTTTAATTCTCTCTTCCAAAAATTCTTACGCAGAATCAAATTAGACAAACAAACTGAAAAATTCTAAAATATTTTTTAATAAATAAATTTAAACATATCGATCCTATGCTATTTATAATGTTTTATGAGGAGTACAACATCAATATTGTTTTTCTAGTAGCATAAAAGTCAACGAAAAATGGTTACTTGCGTCAGTGTTTGGTTTATTTTGATTTAAATTAGTTTATTATTACATTGATGATTGTACGTGTCTAATATTAAACCAATAAAAATCGTCCCTTGTATCAATTGTACACGATTACTATCGCTTCAAAACTTAATTTAGCTGAGGGGCGAGACTTGTGTGCAATAAAATAATGTGATTCAGTTGCATACTTTCAGTCATTACGGGTTTTAGTTTATTTGTTGTCTTAGTTGGCTGCGAGATGGATGGTCAAAGCACATACAATATCTACAAACGTAAAACATATCAATAGTCAGGTGTAATAGAATATCAATATGGTCAAGGAAAAAACTTGAATTTTGCCTTTGAAGTTATATAGAATTTCACTTGTGTTGGGGTGTAAGTGAAATTTTAAAGTATTGGGATGAAATGCAATGAAATGAAAGAACATGATGCTCAGGTTATGTTTGGATGGTCATAGAAAATAATTTAAATTGATTTGATTCAACGACAAATTAAAAAGGCAGAACCTAGAAGATCAAGACTATCTCTAAAGATAAGTTATTAAAGTCATATATTCCTCCTAAAGTGTAAAGAAAGGATCACCAAATGTATGTGGTTTCGATTAAGTATACAAAGATAATTATTAACGATTTTCTTACAAGGAGCGCAAAAATGTAGGTGTTAATATCATATATAGTTAATTTGAATAAATTGTACAATTGTTGTACGAACCTTATAAAACGACTGTTGAGTCGAATTAAAATATATATATAGACACAATGGTAGACACTTTCCTTAACGTGTTGGTGATAAGGTTTTTGTGTGATCTTCGTAATTAGGGAGAAACAATTTAGACAAACACTAAAAATTTAGAAAGTTGTTTATTTTATTAAAATAAGTATTTTTAAAAAAATAAATTTAAACAAATTGATCCTATACTATGCTATTTATAATGTTTTATCAGGAGTACAACATCAATGTTTTTTTTTCTAGTATCAATTGAACTTGCGTCAGTGTTTGGTTTAAGTAGATTTTAATTAGTTTTGTTATTACATTGATGACCATATGTGTATAATATTAAACTAATAAAAATCGTCCCTTGTATCAATTGAACTCCATCACTATCGCTTCAAAACTTAATTTAGCTGAAGGGCAAGACTTGTGTGCAATAAAATAATGTGATTTAGTTGTATACTTGCAGTCATTACGCGTTATATTTGTTGTCTTAGTCTGCTGCGAGATGGATGGTCAAAGCACATACAATATCTATAAACGTAAAACATATCAATACTAAGGTGTAATAGAATATCAATATGGTCAAGGAGAAAACTTCAATTTTGCCTTTGAAGTTATATATATTTCCACTTGTGTTGAGGTGTAAGTAAAATAAATTTATGTACTAGGATCAACTGGAATGAAAGAACGTGATGCCGAGGATATGTTTGAATGGTCATAGAAATGGTTTAAATTGATTTTGTTCCATGATAAATCAAGAAGGTAGAACTTAGAAGGTGAAAATTATCTCTGAAGACTAGTTATTAAAGTCATACATTTCTCAAAAAATGTAAAGAAAGGATTATCGAACACATGTTGCATCGATCAAATATACAAAGACAGTTATCGATGATTTTCTCACAAGGAGAGCAAAGATGCAGGTGTCAATATCGTATATAGATAATTTGAATAAGTTGTACAATTGTACGAATTTTGTAAATTGACCGTTGAGTTGAATTTAACTATAAATAGACACACCGCTAGACATTTTTCTAGTGTAAAATTCTTTGTGATCTTTGTAATTAGGGAGAAGCAGTTTAAACAAATACCCTAAAAAATTTAAAAAAATTAATTGTTTTATTAGAATAATTATTTTTTTAACAAATAAATTTAAACAAGCTGATCCTATACTATGTTATTTATAGTGTTTTTTGAGGAGTACAACATCAATGTTTTTTTTTCTAGTAACATAAAAGTCAATGAAAAATGTTTGCTTGCGTCAGTCTTTGGTTTGTGTAGATTTTAATTTGTTTTGTTATTACTTTGATGATCGTACGTGTATAATATTAAACCAATAAGAGTCCTGCCTTGTATCAATTGTACTCGATCACTATCGCTTCAAAACTTAATTTAGCTGAGGGGCAAGACTTGTGTGCAACAAAATAATGTGATTTAGTTGTTTACTTTCAGTCATTTCCTGTTTTATTTGTTGTCTTAGTTAGCTGCGAGATGGATGGTCAAAGCACATACAATATCTATAAACGTAAAACATATCAACAGTAAGGTGTAATAGAATATCAATATGGTCAAGGAGAAAACTTCAATTTTTCCATTGAAGGTATATATAATTCCACTTGTGTTGGGATGTAAGTAAAATTTGTTAAGCATTGGGATCAATTGGAATGAAAGATTATGATGCTGAGATTATGTTCAAATGGTCATAGAAAAGGATTTAAATTGATTTGATTCGACGATAAATCAAGAAGACAAAACTTAGAAGATAAAGATTATCTCTGAATACAAGTTGTTTATGTCATACATACCTCGAAATGTGTAAAGAAAGGTCATCTATGGCATGTTGTTTTGATGAAGCATACAAAGATGATTATTGACGATTTTCTGACAAGGAGTACGAAGATACAAGTGTCATCATCGTGTGTGTATATATATATATATATATATATATATATATATATATATATATATATATATATATATATATATATATATATATATATAGTTAATTTGAATAAGTTGTACAATTGTATAAATCTTGTACATCGACTGTTGAGTCAAATTAAACTATAAATAGGCAAAACGGTAGAGATATTTCTTGGTTACGATGATCACATAGAAACATTACACTCTACAAGAAAAAATGACTACCAGATACTCGGATGAAGTATATGTTCAAACCCATTCTTTGATGCAATCTACAATTTCTGTCATTTATTTTCTTTGATCAATTTATATTTCATGTAATTCTCTTCTATATTTCTTATCCAAACTCTATACTTCTTCTAATCTTTATTTTTTCTCTAAAACTTTCTGATCTTTACTTTCTTGCAATTTTCATAGTATTTCTCACTTTAATTTCATTTTACATTTCATCAGCACTCTACTTTTGTGCAACTTTTCATTATCATGCATTTGAATTCAATTTACTTTCAAAACACTTTGTTTTACAAGTCTTTTGATCTAATTTCATTACCACTTAATTTTCTTTAATCGAATTTGATTACATTTACTAGTTTTAAAAAGCATCTAGATTATCAAAAAAATTATATACTTACTAGAAAACTATTTTCGTGATATTGATCATAACAGCCTTTTCGGTCTATAATATGTTAATTTATTGATTATTAAAAATCATTCTTGTTATAAATTCTAATCATCAAAAAGAGTACTTTTGATAATAATATAATAATACGTGGTTCTGTTAAGAATTTATGTTTGTTCGACTTATCTCATATTTCCTTTAGTTGAACATCATATTGACTCTAGTTTAATAAAAAGGAACTCATAATTATGATTATGTCCCACTAACTAAAATAACTTGTTTGTCATTGATTACAATCAAGAGTGGATGATCAATTTATTTACTTTCAATTATCAAAACAAATTTCCACCTTAAATAAATTGGCACGCCGAGTGGGATGTTGCCATTTCATAATATAAACTAGTGTAAAGGAAGACAGTTAATGAGATTAAGAAGTGGTAGCATTATATATGCCAATCAAAACAGTAATTCGATCACAACAGCAATGCAAGTTAGTAGTACAACAACAATCGCTCCTATGACAAATGCATCGAATACAACTATGTCAATGAGCACTTCGAATGTGATCACATTGACGATTGCATCAAATGCTACAACACCAATTTTTACATCAAGCATGTATGACAACTTCTGCACCAGTGTCGAATATGATGAGCATTACTGCTATGCCATTATATTTGAATGCAAATTTAGTATCCTATACAAGACACCCCTCCCTTTATCACCTTAATTGCCCACAATGGGGGCAGGAACTTCATACCAAGGAGATCAAGCATTCAATAAAAATAGTAATGAAACTCCTCTTAATTTGAGGTATCCATGGGTCAATGAAACTCTTCTTAATTTCAGGTATCCATGGGGCATGCCAAATTTGAGACCCCAAGGTGTAGGGTTAGATTCTTCTCAACCTTTCAATGGAATATTTGGGCAAAATTTGATTACTTCATAGAATAGAAATCGAAACCAAAATGACCAGGGAAACACTTATCACAGTGGGTCAGAACAATTACAAGGTTTAGGTAGGAATCACTACAAGAAAAACACCAATTTCCAATGAACAAAATCCACCAATAAGATTGAAAATCTGTTAGTAAATATGCATTTCTGATAGACAAAAATCATCCGTAAAATTCGATGTCAAAAAAATTTTGTCGGTATTCCATCGGTAATTTCCAATAGATTATTTGTCCAAAATATCCTTCAAAAATCACCGATGGACATCCTCCTTCAGTAAATAATCTGTCGGCAAAGGTTGCTTTTCTTTTCGACCTCGGGGTATAGTTTACTATGATTTCCAAGGGATATTTTGTCGGTCATAGTAACTATATTTTTTATAGAATATCCATTGGAAATGGTTAATAAAATTAGTGACAGATAATCCATCAGTAATAGTGGATGCCAGTAATTTTGTCATTGATCTTTTTTATATATTTAAATTTAACCAGTTATTATATAATATTATATACTACTGCAAATTAATATTCTACAATGACGGCATATACAAAACAGTAATAAATTTAAAAGATCATAATTGCATGCAGGGACAAGGCGTTGATCCATGTAGTCGACCCCACCTAATGGGATAAGGCATTGTTGTTGTTATATCATAATTGCATGCAGGGACAGGACCTTTATTATATGAATGTATTAGGATAATCTAAGACTAGAACTCAACAAGGTATTCTTTCATGCAACAAGTTTACTATTTAAGTCCTTCCTTACTTATGACTTACGAGTTTTAGCAGCCACACATTATTCTTGTATGCATATTCATAATCTTCCTAATAGGCAAATTCATAATTGAGTCCGTGACATTAAACAAATCAACCAAATAATATGTGGCATTAAGCTAGTTAAATACCAAATTATAGATAAAACTAGGAACCATTGAAATCAATTCAAATATACCATGTCATAATTAATGCAAGTGCTTCTAAAAACATCATTTCCAGTATACCTCCTATTCGAGACATCATTCCCAATCCAAGCTACAAGTCCAAAAACATATGTTTTTCTTGGATACACTTGCCAAAACATTAAAAGTAACCAGGTCATAAGTTGGCTAATGTAAAATTCTAAGATTCAGAAAAGGGAAAAGCTCAATTTTTAAACTCCCAATAATCTTCATAAGATATTCTATTAAAAAGTTTATTTTTCACCTTTAACATGATGCCACAACTCATGTCCAGGATAGGCGCAAAAACCAAAGTTCCAACACTAAATCAGTACCCAGTATAAGCAAAGAAAAATTAACAAAGAAAATGAAAAATGGATAAAAGAAATATTGCAGAAACGACATCTAGCAAATAGATTAATACAAAATTATCTTGTAGAGATTGATTAGTCAAACGGTATATCTAAATATAACTATATACAAATTATAGAAAGATAAACATATCTGAAATAGAGAATGAAATGATGAGCTCCTTATAGAATACGAAGCTGGATTAAGTGAAATTCTCAATGTATGATAAAATAAGGTATAATTATTAGCTCCTGGTTATAAGATTAGCAATGTTTAAGATGCTAACACATTCATGTAGGATCCCAATCAAAGTTCCAAATGATCTAAAAACATAAAAATTAGAAAACATAGTTGGTTCACCTTTCTTATTTTCTTTAGAATTTTGGTCATTCTAAACTACCTCTCCACTGAGTAATGAAAATTAATGTAAACCAATAAGAAAGTGTTGCAAGGGTTAATGTAAGCAGCCAAGCACCAAGTTTCCCTCTAATAGTTTTCAGTTAATGTTCAAGTTGCAAAGATAGCAGGTTAAAAGATATGAGGAATTCAAACCTGACAAGACATCTTGGATGGCATCTAGTAATATAAAAATGTCAAGAAATGGTGTCACTGAAGAAAAATCTTTTAATTCTAGACTGTCATTGAAAAACTGAATCCAGATATTATGACCAAATCCAAGTGCCAAAACAAAACAGAAACTATTTGAATTGCAGATAAGGATGTTACATTAAATTACAATAATATTCTCTTAATTTGAATTGCAGGAAGTGTTTTCTATAAGTTGTAAGTTTAGAAAATGAAGTTGCTACTTTTCATGTAGCTTCTAAGATCAATAGTCAAAAAAGGCTAGAAAAGTGAAAGGCTGTTAGTGATCATACCATACCATTGCAGCATAGGGCAGAGCTAGTTCATTGTTTGTAAATAAGCTGCAACTGGTGCATCCATAAAACTCAGATCTGACCACTGAACCAAACCACATGCAATATCAATATGAACCAGCATCGTGACTTGTGACCACAAATAAGGTTAACTTAAGAAATCAAACCTCTAGCTCAAGGTACCTGTTAGCTTTCTTCGAAAAAAAGCTCCGAGACATATGTTAGTGATGTTGCCCTGAGCATGAAAGAATGTACAAATTCTTTTTTTTTAAATAAAAAGAAAAACCATAAAAGAGAGTACAAGAGCAAAGTATAAGATGATCAACTAAAGAAAGTAAGAAACCACTAAACAAAATTGAGAAACTAAAAGATATCACATGAAGGAGAATAATCTAGGCAATCCCTCTACATATCCAACAAAGAAGCCATTCTAAAACAACCACTAGCTGAGAGCTTGCATATCAATGGGTTATATTATATATTATATATTATATATTATATATTATATATACATTAAGTGCTGAAATGCCTATTTTTAGTTTCTTGTTGGGAGAGAAGGAGCAAAAGGGTAAGGTTTAAAATGATGTATTCTCCAACAATAACAAGAAATGATCAAAGGAAATCAAACCACAACCCCTTGAAAAATTACAGGCAATTAAGAATGAGAGGAATTCCCAGATAAGTATTATGATATGGCAGTTTTCTTTTTCTTTATCAGTTTTATTTTTAAAAATTTTATGTTTGTCATATACATTTTAATAAAAGTAACATAATTGGTAATATTAAGATTATAATATTAATAACAATATATACACATTTTAATAAAAGTAACAATTTTAATAAACTAGAATACTATTTTTAATAAAAGTAACAGATTTAGAATTTTTAAATTGAAATACTAAGATTATAATAATAATATATACACATAATTGGTAATATAAATTAAAAAGGTCTAAAATAATTATGAAAAAGATTATTAAAAAGTAACATATTTCTAAACACATAATTTAGAAAGCAATATAGATCATTAGAAATTTGGAATAAATAGGAACAAAAGTTTAAAAGGATTGATTATTTTTATTAAAAAAAATCATAGTGTGCTTCCATTATTTCTAAAAGGATTGATTATTTTTATTAAAAGGATAGGTTAAAAGTGGTAAATTATATATTGTATTAAACAATTTTCTTAAGTTATCATCTAATGAATTTGATCTTAAATTTAAATGCAATCAAATCCAATTCTACCTAAAGTGATTTTGATGGGATTATTATTAGTTTTAATTACCGATTTTTTTAGTTTTATTGATAAAACTACTAATAGTTAAGAAAACAGTTTGGCTTTATCGGGCCTAGATTAATCATCAATGTTAAACTTGGATTTTATCAGGCTTTGGTCATTCATCAGTGGTACACATAGGTCTTGTTGAGTCTTAGTCAATCATTAGTATTACACTTTGGTCTTATTGTGTCTTGCTCAGTCATTAGTGTTACATAGTCTTATCAGGCCTTAGTTGATAATCAGTACTACACCTAAGTCATACTGAGCCTCGACAACCCATGAGTGTTACACCTAGATTTTATTGGGTATTAGTCAATAATCAATACTACACATAGGCCTTACTGAGCCTTGATCAATCATTAGAATTAAACTTGGGCCTTGGTTAATCATTAGTGTTATACCTAGGTCTTATTAGTCTTAAGTAAATCATCAGTACTACACCTAGGACTTACTGAGCCTTGGTCAATCATCAATATTACACCTAGGTCTTATTGGACTTTGGTCAATCATCAGTGTTACACTCATAAGTTTTTTTTTATTGGGGCTTGGTCAATCATTAATGTTATCCTTGCCCGTTACTCAATCATCAGTATTACACTTGAGTCTTATTGGATCATAATCAATCATCAATAGTACACTTAGGCCATTTTGAGCCTTGATCAATCATTAGTACTACACCTAGGCCTTATTGGGTATACTACACTTGGACCTTATTGAGTCTTGGTCAATCATCAATATTACATTTAGGCCTTATTGGGCCTTGGACAATCATAGGTGTTACACTTTAGCCTAGTTGGATCTTGGTCAATTATATTTGAGCCTTATTAGGACCCAATCAAATATTAGTGTTGCACTTGGGTTTTATTAGATCATAATCAATCATTAGTGTTACACTTGAGCCTTATTGGGTCATAACCAATCATTAGTGTTTCACTACCTAGTAATTAGGGCTTAGGCTAGCCATCTATTAGAGTCTTTTTTTAAGCTAGCCTGGCTTGACCTTTTTTCAGCCTTACCTAGTCTAACCTAGTTATTTTTTAAAAATTAACCTTGTTAATGTCTCCACACAATTACATCTTCATGACCTATTAAGCATAATAGGTTTTTTCATCAACCCAATGAGTCTAGCCTATTAATTATATAAATAAATTGTTTTTAAAACATCCAAGCCTGGTTCAATGATTACCTGGTTTGACGATTTCTCGCACTTCTTCATTGTGCAATTTATAGCTAACAAGGAGAGGCTACCCACCACAACCGATCTCTTTAATGTTCATTAGCTTCTTGGGGAATCATTGAAGAAATACTTGATGAAATTTAACAGAGTAGTCGTTCAAATAGTTGACCCATATGAAAGGATGATTGTTGCAATGTTTTGTAAGGGATTGCACAAGGGACCATTAGGAGAATCATTGGTAAGGCAACAGCCGAACACCATTATCGATGTTCAATCTAGGGAAACCAACCACATATAAGTCAAGGAGGTGATGGCAAGAAAAGGGCATTGGAGCAAAACAAAGTTGAGTCAAGTTCTGGATTAGGTTACAAACCTTTTCAAAAGGAGTTCTTGAAACCTTGGGGGAGTTGGAATAAAGGTACGATTAGCCATTCTTCAAGACATGACAAAGGAAAAGGATGGAGAGGGTACAATCAAGGGAGAAATAGGAAAGAAGAACAAATCTTCAATCCAACGCTATTGACCGTCCCGAGGGAGCAGATTTTGAGGTAGGTTTATAGTGCCAACTTGATAACGTACCTTTCCCCGACCGAGCGGCAATTAGGTCCTGACTACACTAAGTGGTGTGAATTTCTCAAGATGTACAAGCACGATATTGAAACGTGCTTTACTTTAGACAATAGAGTACCTTATCGAGACAAACTTGTTAGACTTTTGGCAAGCGTACGAATGTCGTCGCAGGTTACAAATTTTATAAATGAGATCGTCTCCATAGGGACTTAAGTTACTCTGTTTCTCTAGATAAAAGTAAATAGTTCAATAGATATATATACAATATATTTAATTGAAATTTCATGGGTTTAACGAAAAAATGATAAATTGCCTAAAAGTCACAAATATGTAAAATTATGAAAACAGAATAAATTGAATTTAATTAATTCAAGGGAAGTGTAAGATTGGATTTCATTGTTCATATTTTCAGTATCTAAATAAAATTAATACATATGAATCATTTTCCAACATTTCTTTGTCTTGTTGTTGCTACATGATTTTAACTTCTATGCGAGATTTTGATCCAAGAGGTGTTAGTATAACTCGCCGAGGCGAGTAGATAACTTCATGCTGAAGGAATGTCACTAGCCCAGGCGAGTTGATAACTTCATGCTGAAGAAATGTCACTAGCCCAAGCAAGTTCACCCTGAAACTACCCTCTTCTGCATGTAGGCTTGCCCAGACGAGCTCTGATTAGCCTAAGTGAGTGACAAAGGATTTCACCTCTTCATAATGACCCTCAACACTCTTTTTCTTGGCTCTATGTATTGTTCCAACAAATAACCATCAAAACATAAGGGAGGAATGGATGGATCTTTCCTATTAAAACAAAAACATTTATAAATGAACAATATATAAAACAACTAGAATCAAAGTAAGTTTACAAGAAAACTATTAAAATCAAAAGATAAGTGCTAATATTCTAATCTAAAAAATAACTAAAATATGACTCATATCAACGACCTTTGGCAAAGTATGGTCGGACGAAGACCGACCACCATGACGATAAGAGTAGAGATAAGTCCAAAAAGAAAGACTCACCACTGACCTCCAAGGCTAAAGTGATACACTTAGTCGGTCATGCATGATAGTGGAAATCCAACCACCATGACCCTTGCCAAGCATTACACTCATGGATGTAGACTTCTGGGGTATCTCTCCATACAACAATAACCCAATCGTCATATTCACAGTTTTAATGGTTTTTAATGTTCAATGAATTTTGGTCGATGGAGGGAGCTTGGTGAACGTGATGTATCTCGGGATATTGTTAGGTTTTGTCGGAGTCGAGACTAAGGTTCGGGTTTGTGTCGATCTTGAAACCACTTTTGGCGATGTAGGATTCAAAAAATTCACCATCTGATACTTGGTTGTCAACGCACCATCTACTTACAATATCTCTTTAATGTTCGTCAGTAGCCTAAGAGTACTATTGGAAAAAGTGCTTTCTACGTCGGTTTTACGACACATTCAAAGATGGTTTAGAACCATCTTTGAAGCCAACGTCGTGGAAAGTCTTGACTTTCTACGACGGTTCCCAAAAAACTGTCTCAGAAAAGCTACAATTCTAAGACGTTTTTTTTTTGGAAAAATAACCTTTTTAGAATGTATTTTTTAAAATAAAATTAAAAATTCTAAGACGATTTTCCAAAAAATCATCTTAGAATAAATTCAAAGACGATTTTTGATAGAACCGTCTTTGAATGCATTTTTTTTTAAAAAACAATAAGACGGTTTATCCTAGTGTAGTATTCGAAGACGGTTTCTCAAAGAACTACCTTAGAATGTATTTTTTTTAAAAAAATAAAAATAAATTAAGGATTTTAAGACGGATTTTGCAAAAATCATCTTAGATTGTAGACATTCTAAGACGATTATTTGAAGGATTCTAAGATGATTCTAATAATGTCCTTTTTTAAAAATAAAAAAAAAATAAAAATTGAGGATTCTAAGATGATTTTTCAGAGAATCGTCATAGAATATTATTTAAAAAAAATAAAATAATGAATTTCACATGGGAATACCATGATCCAATTTCCAAAGAGATGCTAGAAAATAAAAATCTTATTCTTCTCCATAAAAATGAACATTAAAAACAATAATTAGTAACCTAAGCATAGCATTACATGTTTCATTCATTAGAAAATTATTGTCTTACACTAACCTAAGCATAGCATAACATGCTACAATAAATTATTCACAATAATATCAATAGAGACTTAAAACTTGTATAAGGATTGACTTAATAAGTAATAAAACTTGCATATATATCCACCAAGAACGAAAGTAGCTAACACAGATGCCATAACTACCCCCAACAATAGCTAGTGGCCATAAAACAATAGCAAGGCTAGCAAAAGGCACACATATTGTCTCCAAGAAAGGGCCTTCACGACCTATGAGATCATGAAACAAACACTTCCAACCTTTAAAAAGCATGTAAGGGCCTTTACATATGGCAACAACTAATATAAGTGGCATGTCAACAATGATCCCAAGAACCGCACCCACAATAGCACCAGGAAGATATCGCAACTTGCATTGAAACAAATAAAAGAAACATCATTGAAATTTCAATTAATATATGGAATCCTATTATTCATGTGTTAATCTAACTAGAAGACATTTTTATAGCCATAATTTTTTGTTTTTGCTTTGAAGTTCCCAAAATTTGCCAATGCAACCTAGCTCACTAGTTGGATAATCATTAGTTAAATCTAGCATAGACCAAACATACAACTAAATAAACAAAAAATGCACAAGAAAGAATAAAAGAAAAATAATGTAGTTTCATCTTCTTAGCCAAATTAGTAAGAAAGGAAATTTAGGCAGTAACATTAACAATGAATCATGTTGGTACCTAAAGTTTTCATACATCAGATTTTACTTGTTAATTGGAACTTCTTATCCCATCAGAATTGTCATTTAAAGATGCTACCTGGTAATAATGCCTTCTGTCAATATTTTGTATGGCAATCTTCTTTAACTTTGCCATAGTGATATTTGATATGCATATCATGAATGATTAAAATCACCATTTATAACATTCATATAGGCCATAACATGAGCATAATACCACTTACTCCCCATTTGGTTACCCAAAAACAGAAAAATTGGATGTATATCAAAAAAAAATTCCAACCTATGCTTCCATTAGAGACATAATGGTATAACAAAAATGAAACAAAGAAATATAATGACACAAAACTTGATCTCATAATATTTCCCATTCGGTTGTAGCCGATCATCCATAAATGAAAAATAAGTATCAAAGCACCTCACTACACAGTAATATTTCTACATACAATGCATGGGCCAAAGACCATGTATGATACTTGAGTTGCCTATTATCATTACTAAGCATACCAACAGGCAAAATATGACACCTGAAGTCATAGTGTAGTTTGAGTTAGTTTGATTAATTATAAACCTCAAGCAGAAATTTGACTTAGCTCTATTCTAGTATGATAAGAACAACAAATAGGCAATGATCAAAGTTAAGAGAGAGAGAGAGAGAGAAACAGAGAGAACAAACAAAACAACTATTACATATTTTGCACAAAGCATAATCCATGATGAATGATGGAGTCTTTGCCAGGTTCATTCTCGTTTCTCCAATAGGCCATGATGAAGTGCTTTCTAGGTACATACTCAGTTTCTCTTATGTTCTACTTCCCATTTTCATGCCAATATCTATTGTATAGATGATTGATCCTCAGGATTGACTACTACTTCAGAGTCCATTCTGTTGGATTTAACTTCTTCACTTATTGGAAGTCCTATTTTAGGTGAAAACTTCTTCACCTCCTCTACAGTGTAGATGAAAATTTTCCTCACAATGCTAAAAAAATTATAAAAATTACGATCATATTTCAAAAAGCGAAAAAAGAACAAAAATGATTCAAATTATTTAGCCAAATGGATAGAAGAATGATTAAAATAACATGTGTGATATGTTACACGTGGATCGGAACAAGAGCAACAAAGTCATACCACAAATCTAAAACAAAACAAGGAATATAGAGGAAAAAAAAATCAACAAGTGAACTTAATCAAATGACAATAATGAAAGGAATAATTTACACGAACAAAGAGTCACATAGAGTATAAATGAGAATGAGAGTGAAGTTTAACTGATTTGGGAGAGAATAGGGAGTAAATTTTGGATTACTTTCGGTAATTAGAGAAAATAAGAAAAAATATTTCAAATTAATTCTAATAAAAATAAATATAGTCAGACTGAGAGAGATCTTTAATATAATCAATCAATAAGAATCAGTGAGTAATTAATTTTAAGTAAAAACTAAACCATGAAATTATGAATCTTACTGAAAATTAAAACTATTTCTTTTATATTAGTTTTATGGGTATTATAAGAAAACACGAGTCTTATAATTATTAGTATATTTTTTTAGGCTTAATTTTTTTGGAAGCCTAAAAGAAGAGTTTTAGTTGTTTTACCCTTAGGTCGACCCTAGCTGATATGATATCTGTAGGTGAGTTAGCCGATGTAGAGTTTCAAGTCTTACGAGTACAATATGGAGACTTTTGCTTGAATACAAAATTAGAATCACGTTTTAAAATTGAATTTTAAATTTTTCAGCTTTCAATAATCATCACAAATCATATTTTAAAATTAAAATTAAATTATAGCAATAAAAAACGTTACAAATGAATTGTTTATTCCTCGTAGTGCAAAAGGACTTGAAAACATTTCTCTAATTCCAAGAATTAAAAAAAAGAATATTTAACTTTGGAAGGCAAAAAATAAAAATAACTTATATCTAGGACACTAAAAATATATTTAAATCTTATTTTTATTACAATATTTTCATATTATCTTTCATAAACTGATAAAAAAAATATTATCTTTCATAATAAATTTTATAACGTTTTTCCTGGTCATTTTTTCTCCACAAATGTATAGAAAAAAATGGCATCAAAGCAAAAGCATGAATGTTGAATATTTTTATTGAAAAAAATTATATTTCTATTTTATCTTAATGTATTATCATTTTTCAAATAATTTATAATAAGTACTGTACTCTTTTCCGAATTTATGACTTATCACTTTATGATGACTAACTGGATTTCACTTACTCACCTGCATGATTATCGATCCAAAAAAAGTAATTTTTTTAAATAATTATGTTTAATAAGTAGTATGTACTATTTTCCAAATTCATGACTGGTCGCTTTATGAGTAATTGGCCGGTTGTCAGCCGCATTATTATCCAAACAAATTTAAATTTTTCGAATAATTATACTTATAAGTAGGCTTTTCATAAAAGAAATATTTATAAGTAGGTTAATTGTACTTTTTACTGATAATTTTTTAATTTTTGACAAATTTTACTCCCAACGAATTAATTTAACATATTTTATCTTTAATTTTTAAGAAAATTGTTAATTTTACTCTTTATCATTTTATTTCTAACATAATTTCACTTTTATCTCCAATTTTTTTGACAAATTTTGCATCCAACTATTTTTTTTTTTCAAATTTTACTCTCAATTTTTATGCTTACTAGTGGATTATAAATGATCAAGAATAAAATTCACAAATTTCTTAAAAATTAAAGATAAAATGCGCAAAATTAATTTATTAGAGATAAAATTCATAAAAATTAAAAAGATGGAGATAAAAAGAATATAATTAAGCCTTATAACTTAAGTACTGTACACTTTTTCGATATATTTTTTTTACTTATAGCTGTATGAGTAACTAGAATAGCGACAATTTACAAAGTCTTGAATATATTCTCTGGTAAAAATGTTGGAGTGATGCATGGGACAATATTGTCTTTAAAATTATTTAAGATTTTTTTTGAAATAATATAATTTATAAAATAAGAATGAATTTTCTTATAATTGTCTGAATTTAAAAATTACTGAGAATTTATGTTTTAAAAAATTAGTGTTTAATGTAAAATAAGATAACTATATACTTATAATCATAATAAATGAAATCTGAATATAGATTTCAGAAAAGGTGAAATACTTCAAATCCTAAGAAAGATATAGATAAAACATACAATAACATTAACTAAAAATATATCAACAACTTGCTTAGATTAACCGTGAAAAAATAAAGATAAGGTTTGATTCTATGAATTGATATAGGTTTGATTCTAAAAATATTAAATTATATTATTTAATTTATTATTAATTCAAATCAATATTATTCTACTATGTAAATAGATTCTATTTTATTATTCATTCTATTAGAGATATATTATTATTCTATTAAGTGCAAAAAATTATATTTTTAAAATTTTTATTTTTAATCAATTATTTGATTTCTTTTTTTATCATTTTTTAATAACGATTCTATTTTAATATTGATTTTTTATAACAATTAACATTTTATTGTATATTAATATCATTAACCATTGTGTGTGTATATATACAAATATATATTTTAATTATATATTTTTATTAATTAAAATATAATAGATAAATACATTAAAAAGTTATAAATTAAAACTAATACTCTTGAAAGTCACGAACACTAATCTAGTTTCTTTATAAACAACACTTAGGCAATGTATTCAATTAGGATTTTAAAAGGCTATTTTAGTATAAAAATTATGTCTCATCGATCAGAATTCTTTATTAGATTTTTATGATAATTTTGATTTTAATAAATTTATATCATAAAAATTTAAAGAATTTGAAATTTTTTTATAGATTTATAAGATTTAAAAGTATTCTCTAAATCTTTAAAAGCACATTCAAAATTGCAAGAATTAGTTAAAAAAATAATAAGAAATGATGAGGTTTAGATCGATAAAAAAGAGTAAAATCAATATAATTTTTTCAATTTTTTAATAGTTATATTAGTTCTAATATTATGTCCTCCGATCCTAACTTTTTTAGTAATTAGCATCTTCTCATTCTCACTTTTGGATTTGAACAATAGATTTAAAATTATATGTTAGTTTTTGATTTTTTTTTAATTACTACAACTATTTCATGTTAAATCTAATGACATGTTTAAATGAAGTGTAATAATAAGCATATACTAGAAGGGAGTAGTGAGGGTGAAAAATTGGTAGAAGGGTTAATGAGTTATGTGGATGGCGAAATTAAGGGTCACAGTCACGAAAATATTACGTCAAACGGGTGATGAGCATGATCAGTATAAGGAAAACATGGTTAGTCTTAACACATAAGACAAATATTAATTTAATTTATAAACCAAAGGAAAAAGTGGAGAGGAGATAAGTATATTTGACATTTTTTTTATTCCAAGAGAATAGGAGAAAGATATATGATACACACATCTTGACAAATATTAAAGAGAAGAAAGAGTATGTGTGATGAGAGAAAAGAAAGTCTAACAACCAATAGAAAAAGAAAGAAAAAAAATCTAGAAAAATTTCAAGGGTTTGAATGACATTATTTGATAGATGTTTTATACTAAAAGTCTAATGAAATTTACCAAAATTTTTGTTAAAAAATAATCCATCAGAATTTGCATATTTTTTAATACAAAAAGACTTTTTATAAGTTATAAAAAATCCTAATTGAATACCACTAGATTTTTTTATCTTCCTTAAAAAAATCTTAAAAATCTTAATTGAATATTATAAGACTTATTTATACTATTTAAAAATCTAGATTGAATACTACAAGACTTCTTATATATAAAATAAATATTTTAAAATCCTTTGAAATCCTAATCTAATATACCCTTAAAGTGGTGAAATTTTTTCTTTCGATCATAACATATTAGCGTAGCATATGTGCACAATATACTATGTTTGGCACGCCATAACAAAAAGGTGTAGCTAAAAGGTAGAATCATACTCTAATGGATATGGTTAGGTCTATGTTGAATTATAGTACTGTACCTTTGTCTTTATGGATGCATGCATCAAAGACCGCTGCATATCTGCTTAACAGAATTTTTAGTAAGGCAGTTCCTAAAACTCCTTATGAACTATGGATGGGAAGGAAACCTAATTTGAGGCATCTCCATGTTTGGGGTTATCAGACAAAGGTAAAGGTGTATAATCAACATGAAAAGAAACTTGATGCAAGAACCATTAGTAGTTTTTTCATTGGGTATCCTGAAAAGTCTAAAAGTTACAAATTCTATTGTCCTAATCATAGTATGAGAATTAGTGAGTCTAGTAATGCTCGATTCATCGAAAATGGTTAATTTAGTGGGAGTGAGAAATCATGTGAATCTTCTTCACTTAAAGTCCCTTATGAAGATGTTTTTCCTCTAGTTGTATTACAATTCATCAACGCCCAGAGACAACATAATAAATAGCACAAAGAAGGTCTAAAAGGGAGAGAAGGCCAACTATTTGAAGTGATTATGTTGTGTATTCACTTGAACATGAATGTGATTTGAGCATTGATGAAGATCCAATTTCTTTTAGACAAGCCATAGAAAGTGACAATTCTGAAAAGTGGCTCAATGTTATGAAAGAAGAGTTGGAATCAATGGATGACAATAAATTTTAGGATTTAGTTGAGTTGCTTGAAGGTTCAAAATGAGTTGGTTGTAAATGGATCTTTAAGATCAGATGTGACTCGAAGGGCAATATAGAAAGGTACAAAGATAGACTTGTTGCTAAAGCTTTCACTAAAAAAGATGACATTGACTAAAAAGAGACTTTCTCTCCTGTTTCTAAGAAGGACTCTTTGAGGATTATGTTGGCTTTGGTGGCTTATTATGATTTAACGCTTCACCAAATGGATGTAAAGACCACATTTCTGAATAGTGAATTAGAGAAAGAAGATTATATAGATCAACTTGAAGGGTTTGTTTCTATAGGAAAGAGAAATATGGTGTGTAAATCAAAGAAGTCAATATATGGACTAAATAGGCTTCCAGACAATGGTATCTTAAGTTCAATGATACCATTATGTTATATGATTTTGAAGAGAACATCATTTACTGGTGTATCTACATGAAGGTCAATGGGAGCAGATTGTAGAAGCAAAGCCTTTGTCTTTGATGTTTTGATGATGATCGTGATGATTTGATGAAAATGCGCTTCTCAAAGTTTAATTCAAGACAATGATCCAAGAATACAAGATATAACGTCAAGAAGATCTCTAGTATTTTAGGAAGGGAATTCCTAATTGAAATAGAAAAAGGTTTGGCCAAGAAATTTAAGTTAAAAAGTCTTTTTCAAGAGACTTACTCTCTGGTAATCAATTACCAGAGGATGTAATTGATTATCAGTGGCCAAAATGGTTTACAACAGCTATTAAAAATTTGAATTCAAATTTTAGACTGTGTAGTCGATTACACAATATTGGTAATCGATTACCAGCAGTTAATAGACGTTTTAATTCAAATTTTAAAGCCTGTAATCGATTACACAAATCCTGTAATCGATTACCAGAGGAGATTTTTAGAAAATTATTTCCAAGAGTCACATATTTTCAAATGGTTTTTTCATGGCCACCAAATGTCTATTTATATGTGACTTGGAACATGAATTTGCTCAGAGTTTTTCATAACAAAAAAAGTCTTATTCTCTCAAAGAGCAAAAACATTTTATCCTCTTAAGAATTCCTTGGCCAATACACTTGCAATTCAATAAGGAATTAATTGAGTGCTCATATTGTACAATCTCTCTTTCAAGAGAGATTTATTCTTCTCTTCTTTCTAAATTCTCCAAAGGGATTGAGAGACCAAGAGTCTCTTGCCGTAAAGAAATCTGAACACAAAGGAAGGATTGTCCTTGTGTGTTCAGAACTTGTAAAGGGATTTTACAAGATAGTGAAACTCTCAAGCGGGTTGCTTGGGGACTGGACGTGGGCACAAGGGTGTGGCCGAACCAGTATAAATATGAGTTTCCACTTTCTCTTCCCTTAAACTCTTTTATTTATTATTGCTTTGCATTTATATTCAGATTGTTTTATTTGAATCATTATTTAAGAGTTCATTTTTAAGGGAACTTGTAACTTGCATTGAAATTAAAATAGAATTTTAATTGGGGAAATAGTTTGTAATATCTTAATTCAACCCCTTTTCTTAAGATATCTGAGGCCATTTGTATAACAAGTGGTATCAGAGCTTCATTCTTGTATAAAGTTTAGAAGCTTCAAGAATAATGGTCTCAGCAAACTTCTTATTTCCAAAAGGAAATTCAATCAATAGACCTCAAATCTTTAATGGAGAGGGTTACCACTACTGGAAAACCCGAATGCAAATTTTCATTGAGGCAATAGACTTAAACATTGGGGAAGCCATAGAAATAGGACCTTATATACCCACCACAATAGAAAGAACCACAATAGATGGAAGCACAACAAGTGGAAGCACAACAATAGAAAAACCTAGAGATAGATGGTCTGAAGAAGATAGAAGACGAGTACAATATAATTTAAAAGCCAAAAACATAATTACATCTGCCCTAGGAATGAATGAATATTTTAGGGTTTCAAATTGTAAGAGTGCAAAGGAAATGTGGGACACTCTACAAGTAACACATGAAGGCACAACATATGTTAAAAGATCTAGGATAAACACATTAACTCATGAATATGAACTATTTGGGATGAATGCAAATGAAAGCATTCAAGACATGCAAAAAAGGTTCACACATATAGTAAATCATCTTGCAGCTTTAGGGAAAGATTTTCAAAAATGAAGATCTCATAAACAAAGTATTAAGATGTTTAAGCAGAGAATGGCAACCTAAAGTAACAACCATTATTGAATCAAGAGATTTATCTAACATGACTCTTGCTACTCTATTTGGAAAGTTACAGGAATACGAAATGGAATTGTTGAGATTAAATCAACATGAAGAAAATGACAAGAAAAAGAAAGGAATTGCTCTTAAAGCCTCATCTTCAATCCAAGAAGAAAGTGATAAGGAAATTGATCTAGATGAAGATGATGATCTTAGCCTTTTTGTAAAAAGGTTCAACTAGTTTCTGAAAATCAGAGGAAGTCAAAGGAGACCAAATTTTAAATCTAAAAGAAGGGCAGAAGTTTCATCTTCTACTCCAAAATGCTTTGAATGTAATCAACCTGGACATCTAAGGGTTGATTGTCCTATCTTCAAGAAAAAGATGGAGAAATCTGAAAAGAAAAATTTTAGTGAAAAGAAAATGAAGAAGGCTTACATCACATGGGATGACAATGATATGGAATCATCTGAAGATTCAGGAAATGAAGAAATAAACCTCTGTTTAATGGCTAAAATTTATGAAAGCGATGAAGAGGTAACATCTTCAAATAACTTATCCATTTCTTTTGATGAATTACAAGATGCATTTGCTGATTTGCATAAAGAGTCAATCAAACTTGCAAAGTTAGTTTCATCTTCTAAGAAAACAATTTCAGATTTAGAAAATGAAATTTCAAAATTAAATAAAGAATTAGATCATCTTAGAACTGAAGTCTCAATTTCTAAATCAAATGAAAAAGTTTGTATCTCTACTATTTCTGACAAGAAAATATTTGATTCTTGTAGTTGTTGTGGAAAATATGAAAAAGAAATTAAAGATTTGAAAAACTCACTTGCAAAATTTTCTATTAGTAAAAATAATTTAGATGCCATATTAGGAAAACAAAGATGTGTCTCTAATAAGGCTGGAATAGAATATAAACCTGAAAAACAACAAAAATTTCATAAAAACCTCTTTGCTTCCACACAAAAATATAATTCTAGTTCTATCACTTGGTTTTATTGTGGAAGAAAAGGGCATGGCACATCTACATGTTATTTTAAGAAAAACTACAACAACATTAAAATGATATGGGTCCCAAAAGGATCTTCAGTCTACACTAACACACAAGGACCCAATAAAGTTTGGGTACCTAAGTCAAAAACTTGATCATGTAGGTGTCTTTGAGGAAGGAGTGGTACATAGATAGCGGATGTTCAAAACATATGACTGGAGATGCATCAAAGTTTACACATATCTCTCCCAAGAAAAGCGGGCATGTAACTTATGGTGACAACAACAAAGGTAGAATCCTTGGAGTTGGTAAAATAGGTACAGATTCTTCAAACTCCATGAAAAATGTTCTACTTGTTAAAGGTCTTAAGCACAACCTACTTAGTGTTAGTCAACAATGTCTTATAGAACATAAGCATGACACTAATATAAAGCATGTAGGATATAGAGTCAACAATGTATATATGATAGACTTAAGCCAAAAACTAGATAACAATCATTGTTTTTTAGCAAAGATGATGATCCATGGTTATGGCATAAAAGAATTTCTCACATAAACATGGATCACTTAAACAAATTAATTTCAAAAGATTTAGTAGTTGGTTTGCCTAAATTAAAATTTGAAAAAGATAAACTATGTGATGCATGTCAAAAGGGAAAAAAACTAGAGTCTCATTCAAACCCAAAAATATTGTTTCAACTACTCAACCCTTACAATTATTGCATATGGATTTATTTGGTCCATCTAGAACTATGAGTTTTGGAGGAAATTACTATGCTCTTGTCATAGTTGATGATTTCTCTAGATATACATGGACATTATTCATTACTCATAAAAGTGATGCATTCCAAGCATTTAGGAAACTTGCTAAAGTTATACAAAACAAGAAAAATCTTAAGATTGCATCTATTAGAAGTGATCATAGGGGTGAATTTGAAAACAAAGATTTTGAATTATTTTGTGATGAACATGGTATTGAGCATAATTTTTCTGCACCTAGAACCCCTCAACAAAATGGAGTTGTTGAGAAGAAAAATAGGTCATTGGAAGAAATTGCTAGAACTTTATTAAATGATACTTCTCTTCCAAAATATTTTTGGGCTGAAGCCGTCAATACTGCATGTTACATCATGAATAGGGCCTTAATAAGACCCATTTTAAAGAAAACCCCATATGAATTATATAATGGTAGAAAACCTAACATTTCACGTCTTCATGTTTTTGGTTGCAAATGTTTTGTGCTTAATAATGGTAAAGATAATCTAGGAAAATTTGATGCAAAATCTGATGAAGGCATCTTTCTTGGATATTCATTGCAAAGTAAAGCATATAGAATATATAACAAAAGAACTATGAGTATTGAAGAATCCATTCATGTTTCTTTTGATGAATCTAATGCTATTTTGTCAAGAAAGAATATAGTAGATGATATTGCAGAATCTTTAGAACAAATTCATATTCATGGACAAGATTCTAAAGGAAAAGGGAAAGGAAGCAATGAAGATCCTCCAGAAGAAGCCAAATCAAATGATGAACTTCCAAAAGAATGGAAAGCCTCAAAAGATCATCCCCTCGACAACATTATTGGTGATATCTCAAAAGGGGTAACAACTAGACATTCTCTTAAATAATTATGCAATAATATGGCTTTTGTATCTATGATTGAACCTAAAAATATAAAAGAAGCCATAATAGATGATCATTGGATAATTGCTATGCAAGAAGAACTAAATCAGTTTGAAAGAAATAATGTGTGGGAACTTGTTGAGAAACCTAAAAACTATCCCATCATAGGAACAAAATGGGTATTTAGGAATAAATTAGATAAACATGGCATAATCATTAGAAATAAGGCTGCATTAGTTGCAAAAGGATACAATCAAGAAGAAGGTATAGATTATGAAGAAACATATGCTCCAGTTGCTAGATTAGAAGCCATTAGAATGCTCTTAGCTTATGCATCCATAATGAATTTTAAGCTTTATAAAATGGATCTTAAAAGTGCTTTTCTAAATGGCTTAATTCAAGAAGAAGTATATGTTGAACAACCACCAGGTTTTGAAATATCGGATAAGCCAAATCATGTCTATAAATTGAAAAAGGCTTTATATGACTTGAAACAAGCCCCTAGGGCTTGGTATGAACGTCTAAGTAAGTTCCTTTAGAAAAGGGCTTCTTTACAGGAAAAGTAGATACTACTCTTTTCATAAAGAGAAAATCACATGATATTTTATTAGTTCAAATTTATGTTGATGATATTATTTTTGGATCCACTAATGAATTATTGTGCAAGGAATTCTCTCATGACATGCAAAGTGAGTTTGAAATGTCAATGATGGGAGAACTTAATTTCTTTCTTGGATTGCAAATTAAACAAACCAAGGATGGTATCTTTGTCAATCAATCCAAGTACTGCAAAGAGTTAATCCATAAATTCGGCATGGAAAATGCTGAGCATATGGCTGCACCAATGAGCACTGCTTGCTATTTAGATAAAGATGAAACCGGTCAGTCAATAGATGTTAAGCAATATAGAGGTATGATCGGATCACTTCTTTATTTATATGCTAGCAGACCTGATATAATGTTTAGTGTGTGTATGTGTGCTAGATTTCAATCAAATCCTAAGCAATCACATCTTAGTGCTGCTAAAAGAATCATAAGATATTTAGTAGGCACTATAAATATAGGTTTATGGTATCCTAGAAATTCCACATGCACCTTAATTGGATATTCTGATTCAGACTTTGCCGGTTCTAAAACAGATAAAAAGAGCACAAGTGAAACTTGTCAGTTCATTGGATCTGCTCTAGTTTCTTGGCATAGTAAGAAACAAAATAGTGTTGCTTTATCCACTGCAGAAGAGGAATATATTTCTGCCGACAGTTGTTGTGCACAAATTTTATGGATGAAGCAACAACTTTCTGACTATGGAATCCTTCTTGACCATATACCTATTAAGTGTGATAATACAAGCGCAATTAATCTTTCCAAAAATCTAGTTCAACATTCTAGAACTAAACATATAGAAATTAGGCACCATTTTCTAAGAGATCATGTTCTAAAGGGAGATTATGTGTTAGAGTTTGTTGATACAAAGAATCAACTTGCTGATATCTTCACAAAACCTCTCCCCAAAGAAACATTCTTCTCTATTAGAAGGGAATTAGGCCTCTTAGATGTTAGTGACTTAGATAAATAAGAATTGATTGATTGAATTATCTATTTTTTTAAAGTGATTGATTGTTTGTGTTAAGTATGTTACTTTGCTTGATTTTTGTTTAAATTCTTCTTATTATGATGGCTTGATGCATTATTGTGTGTTTGATGTTTGAATGATTGAATTAAATACATTAGTAGTGATGATTGACAGTGCTAGATGTATTTAGCATAGACATAGGTAATTTTTAGAGGAACTAGCCTAGTTTATGCTCTGGTAATCGATTTCCATTCAGTGTAATCGATTACACAAGAACAGACAGCCTGTAATCGATTACAACAGTCTGTAATCGATTACCAGAAGGCTTACTACTCCTGTAATCGATTACCACACCTTGTAATCGATTACATCTCGTCCTCCTCTATAAATACCTACGAAACCAGTCACGTTGCACAACCACACTCTCTTCTTCGTGCCTCCTTCATCCCTAATCTTCAAACCCTCATATCTTCCTCAATTCTTCACCAAAACACGTCCCGTAAAGCCCAATCTTCCTCATTTTCACTCCTCTTTCGATTTCATCGATTGAAATTCACTAAAACTTCATCAAATGGAAGAATCGTCGAAGAAGCGAAAGGGATCATCCTCCTCCACCGCTGCTGCTGGCCATCGCCGCCACAGACCATCTGAAGCACCCACAGCACCTATCCATCCTTCCTTATCATCTCCAAGATCATCCACTCTATTTTCTTCAGATGATCAACGTCTACGGTACCTTTCTCAATTTTCTTTTAGGATCATTTTAGACCCTAAGTACCTAGACATAGATTTCTTCAATGATGAGACATTTGACTGTTATCAAGTGTTTCAAAACTCTGGCTTGGTTGATTTCATGTCTTTAAAATTGTCTTACAATCCTGAACTTGTCAAAGTCTTTTACAGCAATTTAAAAACTCAGGATGACATTATTTCTTCTGAGGTGCATGGTATTTCCATGATCATTGATCAATCTTTGTTCTTTTCTTTGACAAAATTACCCAGTCAAGGTGCACCTTTTGAGGGCACCATTGTTAATGACTGGAGATTTGATTATTCTAGTCATGATGCTTGTCGTATGGTTTGTAATGACCAGGCTGAAATGACCGGTAGATTGTTGGCCGGATCATTAACCTTTGATAATCGCATCATGCACTACATTATTGTTAGAATTTTGCTTCCCGGGTCTTCAAATTTGGCTCAAGCCTCGAAGGAGGACTTGATTTTGATGTGGGTTTTCCTTACTGGTCGTCAGATCAACTGAGCTCACTTGGTTCGGTACCGAATGCATAAGGCATTACAGGCCAATGCACTTTGTTCAAGTCAAGCGTTCCTTTGCTATAGGTGCTGGTGCAGTCACTTCATTTGGATACCGTAAGGATTAGAATGGTCAATGGCTGAAGAAAGATGCACTTCCTCCACAAGATGAGCGTACTCCTTCTCCTCCTCCTCAGCGAGATGATTCAGCCCTTATGACTGAAGTTCTTTCCGAGTTATGGGGTCTTTGTACTTATGTTGGTGAACGTTTTGATTCTTTGGATAATCTCTTTGCCGGAATGGATATCCGTCTCACACAGCTTGAAGAAGATGTGGGTTATATTCGTCAGAGCTTCGATTTTCCACCACCACCTCCACCTTCTTAGAGTTTAGTTCATTATTTTCTTTTTCTTATAAGCCGTGTATTTTGGCTATGGTATTTAAGTTATCATTTTCTGCACTTTATTTATCTTTTGGTATTTGGACTTTAATCGTTTATGATTAGATTCTATGTGGTTTCGAATTATGACTGTTTGGATTATATTTTGGTTATGACTTATTTATGATTTGCTCATGTTTGGTTATGACTTATGATTGATCTTTGTCCACTTCATTATATTATCTAATATTGATTCCCACGAACTTTAGCTTTTTGATGTTGCCAAAGGGGGAGAGAAATGGGGTGGTAGAGAAGCTTAGAAAAAGCTTATTAATCAAGTGATCATCAATTCCAAAACATAGGGGGAGTGAACGCAATATATCATGCATATACATTACTTGTATCTTGATTTCAGGAATTAAATTGTCATCATCAAAAAGGGGGAGATTGTAGAAGCAAAGCCTTAGTCTTTGATGTTTTGATGATGATCGTGATGATTTGATGAAAATGCGCTTCTCAAAGTTTAATTCAAGACAATGATCCAAGAATACAAGATATAACGTCAAGAAGATCTCTAGTATTTAAGGAAAAGAATTCCTAATTGAAATAGCAAAAGATTTGGCCAAGAAATTTTAGTTAAAAAGTCTTTTTAAGAGATTTACTCTCTAGTAATCGATTACCAGAGGATGTAATCGATTACCAGTGGCCAAAATGGTTTACAACAGCTATTAAAAATTTGAATTCAAATTTTAGACTGTGTAATCGATTACACAATATTGGTAATCGATTACCAACAGTTAATAGACATTTTAATTTAAATTTTAAAACCTGTAATCGATTACACAAATCCTGTAATCGATTACCAGAGGAGATTTTTAGAAAATTATTTCCAAGAGTCACATATTTTCAAATGGTTTTTTCATGGCCACCAAAGGTCTATTTATATGTGACTTTGAACACGAATTTGCTCAGAGTTTTTCATAACAAAAAAAAGTCTTATTCTCTCAAAGAGCAAAAACATTTTATCCTCTTAAGAATTCCTTGGCCAATACACTTGCAATTCAATAAGGAATTAATTGAGTGCTCAGATTGTACAATCTATCTCTTTCAAGAGAGATTTATTCTTCTCTTCTTTCTAAATTCTCCAAATGGATTGAGAGACCGAGAGTCTCTTGTTGTAAAGAAATCTGAACACAAAGGAAGGATTGTCCTTGTGTGTTCAGAACTTGTAAAGGGATTTTACAAGATAGTGAAACTCTCAAGCGGGTTGCTTGGGGACTGGAGGTAGGCACAAGGGTGTGGCCGAACCAGTATAAATCTGAGTTTGCACTTTCTCTTCCCTTAAACTCTTTTATTTATTATTGCTTTGCATTTATATTCAGATTTTTTTATTTGAATCATTATTTAAGAGTTCATTTTTAAGAGAATTTGTAACTTGCATTGAAATTAAAATAGAATTTTAATTGGGGAAATAGTTTGTAATATCTTAATTCAACCCCCCTTCTTAAGATATCTGAGGTCACTTGTCTAACACTAATTTGTGATTTTAGTCTTGTATGTTGATGAGATTTTTCTTGCTGCTAATGATGTTGATATGTTACATGATGTAGATAATTATTTCTCTAATAACTTTGAAATGAAAGATATGAGTGAGGCATCCTATGTGATATGAATACAAATATTCCTTGATGGGTCACAAGGATTGTTGGGATTATCTAAAAAATGATATATCAATAAAGTATCAGAGAGATTCAGAATGGAAAAGTGCTCTACGGGGATTGTTCCAATTTAGAAAGGGGATAAGTTTAGTCAAATGCAATGTCCTAGAAATGACTTGGAACGAAAGGAAATGGAGTATATCCCTTATACATTAGTCGTTGGGAGATTGAAGCATACCCAAACACGTACACGACCGGATATTAGTTTTGTCGTAGGAATGTTAGGCCTATATCAAAACAATCATGGAATAGAACACTAAAAAGCTACAAAGAAATTTCTTAGGTATTTACAAGGCACCAAGGATTACATGCTCACATATAGGAGGTCAAATAACCTTGAAGTGATTGGCTACTCAGATTTAGACTATGTTGGATGCATGGACTCAAGGAAGTCTACATTTGGATACATCTTTCTTTTAATTGGAGGAGTGGTATCATGGAAAAGTGGAAAACAATTTGTGATTGCCACTTTTAAAATGGAGGTTGAGTTTGTGGCATGCTTTGAGGTCACAATTCAAGGATTGTGGTTGCAAAACTTTACTTCACGGTTTGAAATTGTTGACAGTATAGCCAAATTGTTGAGAATTTATTGTGATAACTTTGCAGGTATCTTCTTCTCTAAGAATGAGAAATATTCAAAAGGAGAAAAACACATGGATTTGAAGTATTTGTTAGATAAAGAAGTTTAGAAACATAAAGTGTGTATTGAGCATATTCATACAAACTTAACGATAGCGAATTTGTTGACTAAAGATTTACCACCCGAGACATTCATTGATGGGTATTATGGATAAGTACTTGTTAACAATGTGATGTAGATATACACATTATAGTTGTAATATTCATATTGTTCGACACTTGTGAATTCAATTACAGTTGTCTTTCTGTTTGTTATGTCATTCGCATTATATGGTATACAATATGGTTTTAGTGAGATGACAAAATGTGTCTTAGAAAGGATATTAAAGGCACATGAAAGAGACAAAGTTGTTTGGACAAAGGGTTTCTATACCATCAGAAAGATCAAGTAAAGGAAGTTAAAGAAGAGAAAAACATTAGTAATAATTATGAACATCAACAAATTATAGATCTGGGTAAGTGTTCTAAACTTTCTTATAGAAATTACAAAATATAATAGATGTGAGAATTATGTTATTCAAGATCCTATAGTGTAATTTCTTGTATGATGAACCCTAAAAAATTACACATTAGAGTAAAATTATTCTAAAAAAAGCACAAGTAAAAACATCATCTCTAATCATAAAGGAGAGAAAGGGGAAATTGTCACTGATGCAACATCTTTCCTACATTGCCTTCATGTGAAACTTCACTGCCAAAATAGACAAAATATTATTTAAATTTGAGAAGCGAAGAGATATATAATATTGAAGTGTCAATTAGCATAAAAGATATAATCAATTTTTTCAAAAATAAAAAAATAATGTAGTTTTAAATAATAACCAAAAAAAGAACCAACTAATTAGCAAATGATAAAAATCTATTTTATTTAATATTAATTTTTTCTCTTTTTACCTCCTAAACAAATTTAATTCAAATATCTTTTTCTCTATTCTACTATATTTTCTCTTCAACCCAACAACCACTATTTTTATCTTATTTCTCTCAAATTTATCTTCTTTTCTATTCTTACCAATTCATTTTGATTCTCTCCTTTTCCTTCTTCATAACTAAACCTACTCTTAAAGATTTGATAATTACATGAGATTTTAATTTAATTTTTAAGTATTTTAATCTCAATGGTATATTACTTTATATATCGATCATCAATTTATGTGAAATTAATAAGAGCTTCAAAAGTGGTTGGCAAATGTTAAAGACAAACAAGGATAGGTCCTCCTTATTTAATTAAGCGTAAAATATGTTTTTAGTCTCTCAACTATTCAAAGTTTTTGTTTTTAGTCCCTTAACTAAATGTTGACTGGTCTCGGTCCCCAAACAATTTTTCCGCTTGGTTTATAGTCTCTGTCGTCAAGTTTTTCCGTTAAATGATAATGTAACAGTTGATTTGTGACAATTTCTAGCCACTAGTAATTGTTTGGTAAAATAATAACAAGTGATTGTCGTATTCGCATAGTAACATATACTTTGATCACTTAACTGGTGATATGGAACTAAAATAATTTTTTTTAATATATCAAAAATCCTATGTAACAAAAAAATTTATTATGAACCTAATGCAAAATTAAAAAATTTATTAAGAATCTAAAATATTTTTATGTCTTAAATTTTAATTACAGTTTAATGGTTATGTTTGACAATTTTATATTATCAACCAATAAAAAATTACTATTTGTATGATTTTTAAAGTAATTATTATAAAACTCAACAAATTTATCATACATGATAATTTATGATTAGATAATAGAATAAAAATATTTTTTTTAGACTATCAGTATATAACTTATTTATTTTTTAAATTAAACAACTTTTGTAGAAGCAGTTTGATATTTAGGCTTGACACAAAACTAACCGAAAGCCAAAAGTTAGCTTGTAGATGATAGTTGGACACCCAAAAATTAACATGTTAACTTATAAGTGTAGAATATAAAAAATAATAATAAAACCATAATTTATTTAAAAAAAAGATAATTAGGCAATTTGATAAATATATTAAGAAAAAAAAATATAAAAACTAAAAGTTAATGTTTAAAAAAAAATATTACTTCAACTAACCTATTAGAAAACGTTAGAAATTATTAAAAAATTAATAAAAAAAATTTATTTAACGAACAATCAAACAAATTTTTTAACTAATAAAAAACACTAAAAAAAACTAGTTAAAAATATCTTAGCGTACATAACTTTAATTTCTTCTGGTTTTTTGCAGAGGTCCATAAGCTTCCCATGCAAAGAAGACCAATCGGCCATGCACAAACCTTTCTAGTTTTTTTGTGATTGGCAAAATGTTTGAGACAAACGAGGATATATATAGATCCCCCTCAACTTTAAATTATTCTGTAGCTGGTTGAAGCTTACAAATCACAAAATACAAGGCATGTAGCCCTCCCTGTGTTTCCCAATATTTTGAACAAACCAACAATATATTGCATAACATGTGCACAAGGTTATTTAAAGCAAACATTATCCGTAAGATAACCAAGAGGGCATGCACATTTCATGCGCTCACACAACACAACTTTATTCAATGAACCACTTTGGAATCATTTTAACCTGCCTCAACGAGAAGGGCCTCGACGTTCTTAACGAGTTTAACCACCAAATCTTTGTATTTGGTAGGCTCTGAAGCAGTGTGATCCACCTTCTCGTACAAGAAAGTCCACTTCACAAGGCTGTGCTCATCACCTTCTGGTAAAACATTAAGGATAACTTTGTAGCTCTTTTAATACTTCAACATGTCACCCTCCAATATGGTGTAGGTTATCTTCTTGTTTTCATCATCAAACTCAACTCTCTCCTTTAAGGTCTCAACAGTGTCCCAACATATATAGTTCGAAATTTAACAACATCAATAATAATAAAAATAACAACAACATAGAAGATTGTTCTGAATTGTGTTTTAGTTTAACTTACCAACGGCAAATGTAAGCTCCTTGATATTGCCAGATTTCTCCGCCCACTCACCTTGATGAACTTCCACCTTATGGATATGATCAGGTGCAACATCATGAACACGATGCTGTTTCTTACCCTTCAAGGAGTCGTAAAAGTGATCAGCAGAGGCTTTCACCAACATGTCTGATTCAGCCATTATTCTGTTCAAACAAATAACTCACAAGACACCAATATATAGAGGCTAGCTCATATCGATTTTTCACCAATATATATCATATTTTTACTTTATATATCTAATTTTCTTTAAGAAAAAGAAAATATTTATTTAGGATATTAAATTGTTTTAAATTTAATGGTGTTTTTAGTTTTTGATTAAGAAAAATTCTATATTTTGGTTTTTTTTCCTCAACTTTTAAAATTAATAGTTTTTGTCCTTATACTTTTAAAAACATCCAAACATTAGTCCCTAAATTTCACATTTTTCTGCCTATTGATCAAAATTTGAGTATTTCAGAAGAAAAAAAATACAATAACCGAAATGAATGTT
This sequence comes from Glycine max, assembly GCF_000004515.6. Lineage (NCBI taxonomy): Eukaryota > Viridiplantae > Streptophyta > Magnoliopsida > Fabales > Fabaceae > Glycine > Glycine max. The sequence goes on along the minus strand of NC_038243.2, from coordinate 39,669,226 downwards.
TTAAAAGTCAATGACAAAAATCATAATTGAAAAAAAAAATTAAGGACTAAAAGCACTGTTGATTCATACGTTTAATTAGTTCTTTTTATCATATACTTATCAATAAGTCTTACTTTTTGCGTTTATTTTTTGAGAAATATATAATCATTTTTTAGGAAAATTAAAAAATTATTTTTAAAATATACTAATCTAAACATTTATTGTTTTTTTTTTCTTGAACAACTTTATAGTAACTGTTTTTTGGGAGTGAAATGGTGTTGTATATACACAAAATGGTATAAAATAGTAATTCTTGCGTGAATATTAACAATAATTATTGTAAAATATTTAAAATAAGTTTGAAAAAATGTTACTATATTTATATTTACTTTTATTATATTTTAATTTTTCAAATAATTACTATATTCTTTTTCCAAATTTAGACATACAGTTTTATGAGCAACTAATTTGTACACCGTTTTTCAAAAAGAAAAACTAATTTGTAGACCCGAAAAGCACATTTTCCTAAATACTTCTATTAAAATGATTTTATAATGATAGCTTAACAAATTTATCCGTATAATTTATTATTATTTATTTATATCGTAAAACATGTTCGCATGATTATTGTATATTAATTATTAATATTTTGTAGTAAAATAAAACAAACTGTTTTAACAAAAAATCTAAAATACTTGTCTGCTAATTAACAATAATAAGTGCGAATTATAAAACTAATAATAAAAAAAAAGAGTGAGCACTGTGAAAAAAAATGCAGCGGAATTTATAAAGTGTGTATATAAAAAAAGTACAGTTAAATTATAGTGCAGTATTTCATTATAATAATTTATTTTGATTTTATATATATATACACACACGAACGCTTGCGGGACACACACATTCCATTACTCGTTAGGTACCCATTTATAAAACTACTCGTGAATTTTTTATATATACCCAATATTTATGAATATTTCCTAAACAATAATTATTTTAATCATTTATTAATTATTTTACCTTTTTTTAAAAATAATTTTTTTTTTATCTTAACTCTTCGATTCATCGGAGAAAAAGAAATCATCACTAATTCAAAATTTATTCAAAAGATCAATAAAATTTGATAAATAATTATTTTTGTAAAAGATCAAACTCGGATACTACTTAAATGAAAAATAATTTAAAAATAAAATAGTTTAAAGGTCCACAAACTATTCTACCAATTATCCTAGTATTTTTTTAGTTGTCCTAGCTAGTATATTGATGTGAAATAAAAAAATGGCCACAAAAGTAATCAAAAGCAACGTATACTTAAATGTGTATTAAATGGAGATTGGCAATTAAAAAAAATCAAAGAAATGTGAAAGTGATTGCATCTTCAATTTGGGTACTCACAAGTTGCTTATATAAATAATGATATTTAATTTATTCTTATATATTAATTATAAAATATTTTTTAATTATAAAATTTAATGTGATCCAAGTTAAGTAATATATACTTTAACACATTGAATATTGAAATAAATTTTTGCCTAAAAATTTTTAATTTATATAATATTATAGGACTCATAAATTTAAGATCGATAAGCAATTTATTTAAATAATATGTATTGAAGTTGCTCAAAAAGAAAACTGACACCGTAAACATATTGTATATTGTTGGCAATTATAACGAAATTGGCAAAGAAAAAAGGATGGTAGGTAGAAAATTAAAATAGCTACCTATTTGGCTATTCGATCGATTACAACCCGTAACAGATTCCCGTAAGTACGAATTTTTTTGTCATGTAAAGATTCAATTCACGCAGTTGGCTCGTATCATATCCATTTTTCTGGAAAATGGACATCTCCATTTTGATCCGGCCGTGGCTTAACACCAAGAGTATATCAATTAATTAACATAAAATTATTTTAGTTTATTAATCAATGATTTTCGGTTTGAGTTATAAATCTATAATAACATTAAACACTTGAAAATAAAATTTTATTATTCATATATAATAGTTCTACTTAGTTCAAATAACATTGCCTCAAGTGTATTATGCTTTAGAGTAGGAGATCCTAGCTAATTCGATGAAGGAATCCTACTTCAGAATAGTAATATTGTTGAAGTTGTAGTACAGTTCTGCATCCATCATAATCAGAAGAAGCCTAACAAAGCGCACGAAAGAGGTCCTTACTGTTGCCATTTTCACACTTTCAATACAAATATAATCTTATCCCCCTTGTCACCGTTTGTAGTAAACTTCTGCTTAATTTGCATATATAATAAGCTTTTTCACATCATCTCTATCTTGGAGACACCAACAAGCATGACCTCTCACTAATAGAATAATAGCGTTCAAAGTCGATTCTAAGAGACATTTTATGACGATTTTTAACTATGGTAAAAACACCGCCCTAAACCCCATACTTATCCTTCATCAATTTTTAATGGCTTTCCCACGTCCTCAAACTTCTCTTATATCTTAACAGCAAGTTTTATAAAACTGAGAAAATAAACACTGCATATTATTTTTAATACTCTCATTGTTACATTATTCATGTTCACTAAAACAAGAAAATATAATAGGGTATGTGTGCTTTGAATTAATTAAAAAATATGATAAAGATCATTATATTGTCAATTTGTCATGGTTGTCAGTCTTTTAGATATTGATTTTGACAGAAAAAACGATGTTTATATACACATTAATGTGAGCAAAACCCTTACAAAAGAGATGTTGATGTTGATAAAAAAAATGATAACATTTTTCTTAATTTATATTAATTAATAATAATGATCAATTATTATATATTTAACAAACATAAAAGTAAATGTGCTGTCAAGATTTATTAAAAAATTATTTAATTTAAAATTCATTTTAATAAATTAATTCTGAATAGTACATATAATTTAGATAAATTTTAGAATTCATTTCAATTATAAATTTGCATTAGAATATATTATTTTTGTTAGAAAATGAGAAAAATATTTTCTTAGCACCTAAATAAAAAGGGAAGGGTTGAATTTTATACTCATCAAATAATACAAAATTCTTTTATATATACATTTTAAATTAATAAAGTAATATTTTATACATAAACATTTCCATGCATGCCGCGTAAAAAATGAAAGCACGAGATGAATCAAGTAGATTAAAAAAGGAGAGAATGTAAAAATAAATAGAGTATTGTTAATAGAATAAACTATAAACTATAAAGTTAGGTAGGATTACTTGTAGATTTCAAAGCTCACCTTCAAATATTTAAAACTAGTTAGATATCCAAAAATTTGAATTTGAGGCCATTGATAAAACAGAAACAATCTCGTATTCATTGATTAATGCACTTAGAGGTTTGAGAATGAGTTATCTAAAAATATTAGTTGAGAAGTTAGTAAATTATTTTTTATTAGAATTCATAATATATGTGTAATAAAAATCATGGTAAATTAAGATGTTGTAAAAGGAAAATATAATTTTTTTAATTCATAAAAATTAAAGAAAAGTATTACTAGATTTATAATAAATTCATGCTCCCATTCAACAAACTGATCCGACTCTCTTAATAAAGAGAATAAATTTATAAGATACATCATTAATAACATTTTTTCATTAAAACTTTACACTTCTAATTTTTTAAGTGACATACCGGCCATCATTAAACATATGAATTAACTGGTATGAGATTATTTCAGAAACACAATTAACTCTTGTGGAGGATAATTATAGTCTAGAAAAAAAATCTTAACTGGCATCAAGTAGTATTTGTTTAACATTCTCAAAAACTAATTGATCACTAAAATAAATTAAACTAGACCCACACACAAAATGTGTCAGAAGCATCTGCAGAATTTGGCTCGCCCTAAACAGGTCCAAAAGAAAAAAAACTCGTCTATGAGCTGTTTATCCCATTGCCTAGTTAGTGTCCTGCTCAATAAGAATTGAAACCTCTGCAGGCATTACGAACCGGGCCCTAGCATGGGCTCCATATGCAGAACCCATTTTTGCTAAGGATGCAGTTGGCAAGCCATATAGACAAAACTTTGGCTCCATTTCCAATATGCCAGAGGCTACTCCATTAAATGACCTATTATATTGATGTTTCTCCATGTGTAGTGTAGCTATGGCAATTTCCAATTGGAGACTCAAAAATTTCCCACTGAGAAAATATTTTTTGTCACCAATAACCCTTGGCTGGCAGATGCCAAAAAGACAATTTGAGGTAATAAATTCATAACGGTATTGTCATGCTCACTTTAAAGAGTATTAGCAAATGCTTGTGTGTGGTACTTAATTTTATTCAAAGGAGCACCACTTGGGGTCTATGAATTGAATTTGTATATCAAACGAGTAGCTCCAATAGGGTATACATTTTTTGCAATTGAACAAAGACAGTTGGAGGAAAGACACAATGAACTGTAACATTAGCATATAAACTTATATAATAAACGAGTTAAATCCAAAATGTCACGGTCAAACATTGCATCTATTCCTTCTGACTTTAAAAACCATCTTTCACGGGATAGCTTTATACGGGGCGTTTTGCAAGGAGAAGTTTTTGCATATTAGACAATTATGATTCTTGAAAATTATGAATCCAGAAAATGAATAAAATTTATTTGGTTTATTAATGAAATTAATTTTAAGATAAATTTTTTAAGAATTAAAAAGTTATGTAATATTTTTATCACGTTAAATAATTTAATAAAAAGTAAAATGATATTTTTAGTGTAACAAAAACATTATTCGGAAAAGTAAGATTCTCAGCTTTCCTATAGGAAAGTTTTCCTAAGAAACTAATTATATCAAACATGAAAAATTAAATTTCTCAACCTATGATTTTCGAGAAAAAAAAAATTCTCCTTCTAAACATCCCCCTACAGTTTCCACTTTACATCATAATTTTTTAATTTAATTATTTTTTTAGCATGTCATTCAATTCTATTAAAGATTAATTTTTATCGAAAATTTAATCAATTATATTTAATAGAATATTTCTTACTAATTATATTTTTTTATCTATAAGATTCAAATTAAACACTTTTATTTAAAAATTCAAGCTCAATACCACAAAAACTAATTACCTATTGGTTTTAAATTGTTTCTTAGGGCATGGTTTACCTATGTTTCCTGATGTTGCCGCTTTACTTTGATATTCACATTATAAAACCCGTACTGTCTAATCACCACATGGTAAGTAGGTTCCTATTGCTGTGAGAGAAGTGCTAGTAATTAACTCCCCCAGTCCCATATATGCTGCAATTAATAGAACATTCCTGTGGACGAGAGATTCTAGTTAAATCTGTTGGAATTGGCTTAGAGGGCAAGCATTTCTTTGAAGGTAATCACATGTTCAACACAAGAAATCAATCATCAACTAAAAGCTATCATTGCGAAGTTGTATGAATGTGACCCTCATTGATTCACATTTATAGAGCCTTTATTTTAGGCAGTTGATATTATTTATAGAATTATCTTCCAGCTAACTTTATATCTTTGTGGGACCTTCATCTTGGTTATGGGTTATGGCTTCCACATCAAGTACCTAAATGCTCCCTAAGGACATGCAGAAGCCAGCCATCCTAATTGAGGAGGGGTGAGGGGGTAAGGGAGAGGGGGTTGGATATAGTAATTAGCTCAACAAGTAGCATCATCACATAAAGTAATGAGTTTTTGTGGTCATGCGCAAGAAAAATACTTTGTTGGAAGAAGTAAAATTTATTCTGGTAATTTTTACGTCTCTTGACTTCTATCTATGGAAAAATATTGTTTTCAGTAAAAAAAAACAACTGAGAGGACATCATTCAGTTGATTAAAAATTATGCGTGAGTGAGTTATTATAGATTATTCACTGATAAAAAAAACATAATGCAAAGAGTGGGTGTTGGAAGCAATAAACTAAGTTGCTGTTTTATGTAAGATGGACAAAGTGAGAGATAAGGTAGTTGCACTGCTATCACTACCTCTTTAAGTCTCACATTTATGTAGGTGCTGTATAATGGCTCCAAAGGTCCAACCAAACATTCATTTCATGGGGAAACTCCATTCCCCTTGTAAAGAGGAGTGAGAAGCGGGGATAAAGTATCTCATTCTTGAACAGAGAATTTAATTAAAAAATGATCCGAAAACTTGTATTAGGATTTGCGATAAATATCTAGTCCCGCCCCTCTTCTCTAGCCATTCTTTCGGTGGGGTTTTATGGAACTTTGTTGAAAAAACTCATTCCAAGGAAGTTTCCGTGGCTTCTATATATCTCACTCTCACCTTGAAACCATGAACCATATTTTGTCCATATGTGAGGCAGAAAAAAAAATACTGTAACAAATGTATATATGTTTAGAGAGCATGCATGGTCCTGTGTGGAGGACTCTGGAAAATGGTCCTGTGATTTCTCCAACACACAAGGATGTTTGTAGGCTCATTGATCAAATGAAGGAAGGCCAGTAATGTACTTCTGAACATATATATATAAATAAAAATAATTAATTTTATATTAATTAAAAAATTAGTTGACATTATTTAATTTTTTTAATCTCGAGTAAAAAATGAGGTTATTTTTAAAATATCTTTCATTAAAATTTGCAATCATGAATAAAAATAAGTCATTGACAATAATATTAAAATTAAATAAAAAATATTTTAAGAATGATAACATTAAAAATAATAAAATTGGTTAGATTTATTTATATATAAATTCAACATATAAGATCACTTTTTTGTTGTATATGAGTCAAGAAGGAATATTATCTTAGAATGAGTGTCTGATTTATGAAATGTATTAGAATGAGTGTCTGATTTATGAAATGTATTAACTCTAATTGTATGTACAATACTCTTTCAATCACTGGGTATGAATTAAAAACTTCAGTTAATTTATACATTACTTTATTTTTTAATGTATTAACTAAAAATATTATTTATTTTAAATATAACTATATTTTTCTTCCATTAAATATTTTTAGTCTATTTTTGTTAAAAAAATTTACAGCTCTATTTATGTTAATGTTAAACATAAGATATAAAGGAAATCTAATATTCCCTCGGATCTTTTTAATACGGCATAATTAATTAATTTACAAGAACTAAAAAAATAATTAATTTAGTTGTTAACATTAAATTTGTACTAACTTTATATGTTTATTTTTAAATTATAACAATAATGGTGCATATTTTCATCATTCTTTTTTAAAAAAAAATATTGGTTTCAATTTTTTTAATCTTTCTAATAAAGCATATGGTTATTGATTTAATTTTTTTTTTGAGGTTATGTTTTAATATATTTTGTCTACTAGTATTTATTTAACTTAGAAAGATATGACTCATAATTAAAAGCTTTTTATATAAAAAAAATAAATGTAAAAAATATTCTATATTAATTCTTAACTAAACCACTAGTAATTTAGTTTTTGTAATACCGAAATATAGTACTAGCACTCCATAGAATAGATATGAAAGGAAGATTGCACTATATGGATAGATGCAAAGAGAAGGCTTCATACAAAATTTTATGCCAATATAAATATTCATTTGATTTAGAGTTTTTGCAGTCCCCTAAACCTTGAGAAAGCGTGTTGGGACATTGAGACAGGCATCCTGTTTGAGAAAACTCGGTGCATTTAAGTCAAAAACCGATGGGAACTTCTAGGAATAATCAATCAGAGTTCTAGTTTAATTTCACCCAAAAATTAATGCCTAGACTGACTCACATCTTCTTTTACCCATAGTAGAACATGTTTTATTTTACATTAACCCCTTCACTGAGCGTGGATCATTAATAAATCATAGTCCACGTTATGCTCGGATCAAATTGGTCAGGATTCTTCAATAATTTTAAATGTTTGGATATTAAATATTGTATCTATAGTATAATCAATAAAACATTTAATTCTTATTTAATAATTAAAAGAAACACTCTGCAAGAAGTATTTAATAAGGTGATTATATTGGAGAGTTTAAATTTAAGGATCTTATAGTAACAAGTGTCCTTAAGTTCCATAAAAGATTAAAAGATTGTGAACAAAGTAATTTTTTATCTTTCAATAAAAATATTTTTATTTTAAATTTTTTAATTAATACTTTTAGTATATATTGGTTAACATTTTTTAAAATTTATTCATATTGTTATAACAGCTGATTAATAGGATTGTTATGCGATGGACAATAATTATGATGATAGCCGTATTGTTTTTCCTTTGGGGGTAAGGAAAGCGAACGATATGCCAAATAATAATTGGACAATGAGCGTAGTAAATGTAGTGTCAGTGATCTGACCGATTTTCTAATCATGGTTTTACACGTATAGTTTTGCCTATATAAATAAGAACATATTGTAAATGATTGTTCCTCTTAAACAAGATTAACGTTGAAGATTGCAACCTAAAATAATACTAGTAACATTGAAGATGGAAAAACATGTTGATCTTTCTCGGATATAAGATCTTCAAATCTTCCCTACAGTATATTTTAGAACGACCTTAAAGACCATGATTAAATTAAAAGGTTTAAAACCTAAAAATATTTTTATAAAAATATAACTAAATGTTTTACCTTTTTTTGTATAACCTATGTTTTAATAAAAGAAAATATTTATTTATTATTGAACAACTACTATTTGATGAGAAACTAATAATGATTAGTAAAATCCATCTTAGAATTGTAGCTAACCTTAATTCGTTACTTTGAATGTATGAAAATCCGCACAAAATTGAGTCACAGACACTGAATCAATGGCGTAGCAGCAGCGTTGAGCAGAAGCTGCAACTCTGAAAATTAGCGTACTTTGTACTTATTATAGCTAGCTGTGCTATATGTGCATCACAATATTGGTTAGAGATTCAGTCGTTCAGAGTAGTTAATATCGTGTGGCCATGATAAAATAACCCACAAGAAAAAGAAGAGTAGATCTTGCCAATTAATTCTCACACACTGTGGTTTTCAGTTTTGCACAGATAGATACACAGAAAAGAAAGGAAGGAAAATTCATTACTGCAAAAGAAAGAAACTAGAGCATTAACACTAGCCTCTTCATTTTTCTCCAAGTAATTGAAAAGGCTAAAGCTATGCTCTCATTCTTTTTCCAAATACAAAATGTAAGATAAAAGGCTAAAAACAAAAAACAAAAAAAGAGGATATAACAACATAGGGATATTGGATGGATTACATTGATATGCACTAGAACTTAATAACTAGCATGCATTAAACACTACTAGCTAGCATACAAAAATAAATTAACCTCCTACCATGGATGGAATTTGCCACACTACTACTTGTTGTGAAGAGGGTTTGGACCTGTGTGAATTATTCTCTTCTCATCCCCATAAAGATTAGTAGTGTGGTGTGGATCACGATCATCACCATTTTTTGAGCTCACAACAAGCTTGGTTTTTTTAGTGGTGGTGGTGGTGGTTCTTCTTGAGGGTGTGTGAAACAAGGCCCTGCTGAAACTACGTCGTTTTGGAGGAATTGAATGGCTGGTTCTGGTTCTGGTTCTGCGTTCGTTGTTGATGGAGAAAAACAAGCTTATTAGAGAAAAAACTAGGATGACCCACAAGAAGAAAATTGCAACTCTGGCCCAAGAAAGCCTTCTTTCTCTTGTCCTTTCTCTTTCTCTGAAACCTATCATTGCAGTTGCTGTAGATGTGTCACTCACACAAAGAAGCTTTCAGAACACCCACAACAAGGGCACCATGAAAGTGCACAAAAAAAAAAAAAAAAAAGATGTCTCCTTGACCCGAAGCACAGTGTGTGGAAACAACACAAAGTAAGTAGTAGTGACTGTGGTTTTTGGATGATTGGGAGAGGGGAAAACTGTGAAGAGAGGTATTAGCTAGAAAGAAAGAGAGTCAAACAAAATAAAATGTATAGTACAAAAAAATAAAAATAAAACACAAAAAAGTTTGGGTTATTTCCTTCTCTTATGGGTCTAGTCACATGATCTTGACCCTTGATTCCTGGAAGCTTCTTATAATTCTTAAATTTCACTTTCTAGAGTCCTTTTTCGTTGGACTTTGCACCTACCGCTACAAACGGATGTCATGTTGGACTTTATTTTTAAATTAAACCGGTGCAGATTGTTTTTAAAATACAAGGTTTAACCGTGACTATATTCCACATTTGATGAAATATTTTTTTTAAGGTTAATCATGTAATTTAGTTCACATATATATATATATATATATATATATATATATATATATATATATATATATATATATATATATATATAATTACATACCTTATACGTGTATCCAATTAATTGAATATTTAAGAATATTTTTTATATTACTTTTAAAATATTTAAGTATTTGTATTCAAGGCCTAACTGAATACATCAATATTCATCATCTTATAAATAAAAGATTATCCTTTTAAAGTATTCAAGTATTAGACTTAGTTAAATATATGAGTACTCTCGTTACCTTGTTAAGAGAGGTGACCCTATTATAATACTCACATTTTTAATTTAACCAAATACACAAGTACTCTCATCACCTCGCCAACAAAGGTGATCTTCTAGAATACTAAGGTTTTTGGCCTATCCAAATACACAAGTTCTCTCATCACCTCACAATGCAGGTGACCCTTACAGAATACTTAGGTATTTGGTCTAGCTAAATACACGAGTACTATTATCACCCCATCTACACGGGTGACCATTCTAGAAGTACTTAGGCATTCAACATACATGAGTACTCTCATCATCTCATCAACAAAGGTGACCCTTTTAGAGTATTCAGGTATTCGACCTAACCCGAATACAGGAGTACTCTCATTATGTTGTCAACAAAGGTGATCTTTCTAGAATACTCGGCCTAGTTGAGTACTACCTGAGTTTTCACCACCCACCTAACACAATACCAAGATTATCTTAATGACAACATTAGAGGTTGTCTTCACTCCTAATGATGATTAGGAACACATTGTCTGATGAGGTAACAAAATACAAGGGCTCATGGATCCAAGATTCACTAAGGTATGTATAAATAGCTATGAGAATTTTGAGATATCACATGGTTCATACTCATTCAATGCTCTCATTTATTGTTCTTGATCGAGACCTTGAACGTTGGAGTGCCTTTCGCAAGTATCTCATCCCTCGGACTGTCGAGTAGTAGTTCGCAAAGAAGGAAGACCCCCAAAAGTAGAATAGATGAGGAGAAAAGTTACATATCTATCCCATGCCGATACATTACAAATTCTCAATTTCATCTTTATAAGTATATATATATATATATATATATATATATATATATATATATATATTGAATTGGTCCTATTACATTTTCTTAAGGGAATGACATTTCTCAACAAATCTTTTTCACACGCACAAACTTATGATCGGACTTCTAATCACATGTTCAAGAAACAAAATTATTTATCATGTCACACCATATTATTTAGTCCTGATTCATATAAACATTAAGGGTTTGGTCTCTATTACCATTATTCCCCATATGTATTTGTAATTTGATCCTTGTATGTATAGCATATTCTTAATTCAGTTTCTAAATGAAATCTAAATTAAGAATATGTTACATCTTTAGAGACCAAATTAAAAATATAAAAAAAAATATACCTAATTAACATTTTTGTGAATAAGAGCCAATTTAATTGTAAGCTTTTTAAGTATAAGAACTAAATTGAGAATTCACCGCACATACGTGACTATATTATATGTTTGAACTCTTTTTTCTATGAACTCTTTTAAATTTAAGAAGAAGAAAAATGTCTACTTTAAAATATATAAAAATATATTACATTTCTATAAACTTGATGTTTGTATATATATTATGGCTTAATCATATTTCTTTCTTCGAGGTTTAGATTAACTTAGAAAACTTGATCATAGAAGAACTGTTTTAGAATAAGTTTCAAGCATGTCAATAAACATATATTTAAATATGTTAAACGGCTTTTAAATAAGTTGGTAAGTCAATAATTTAACCAGATTGAGACATTTTAAACAAGTTAAAAATAAAAATGAAAATAATAACATTTTTCTTTTAATCCGGCCAACTTTTTAAGATTAAAAACACCTTTTAATAACATGAAACATAACTTCTTTTTAACTGAATAGATTATTAAAATTTCTTAACCAAATTAGATTACTAAATAGACTAAACTTAACGTGGGTCAGGTGTAAGTTTGAGTCACTTGCCTATTTCCACACCTGTTTATCTCTTTTACTCTATTCATACACCATTTCCATAACTGACTGGCCGGCTGGTTTGGCTTTTTATTTGCATTTTGGCATCTGATTTTTTTGTTACATGCTTTATGTATTTTTTTTTTCTTACCTGTTTGTGTTTACTTGGTAAGGGTATATAGTAAAATTTTGCTTGATGGACAACCCTTCTTAGAGATATTTTTTGGGGTCCAGGAATCAATTTAGCAACTACAGCAGAATCAAAATTGCTTGAGATTTATGCAATATTTGGTAGGATGGAATAAAATGAAATAAAAGTGAATTAAAATAGAAATTTTAAATTAAAGTAGAATGTAAAAGTATAAATCTTACATTATTATTTTATTGTTTATTTTACTCTTTTGAATTCTCTTCACTTTCACTGCAAACAAATCGAGACTTAGAATTTAGGATTTAGGATGATTAATAATTCTCAGTGAATATCTGATAACAATCTCAACATGTTATTCAGCCTTTGATTATAGGTGTATTCCGATGCTTAGTATGCCACAACTCTTCATAAGCATCTCTTGGACATAGAGTAAATAATCTTCAAATTAGTTCTCAAGATTGCACTTACAAGAAATTTTAGTTCTTAAAATTCTAAAAACTTCTCTTTTAATTTATAAAATGACATTCGTTTTAATTTTTAATGTAAAATAATAGTGGAAAATAACAAAAATCAAAATTTGTTAAAATAAATAAATTTTCAAAAATAAAAATACCTAACTTGTACAATCTCGAAATTTAACATAAAGATTTCTCAAAAGTGTGGGGACTGCCCAGTATTAATAACCGTTGTCTCCGGAATATTTTCAAATTTAGAGAGCATCGGAAAACAAACTCGGCGTCGTGTACTATTTTTCTCTCTCTAAGAGATCTAGTGTGCGGAGTTATTAACGATATTGTATAAACTATAATATGCTTAGCTTCCACATGCATTAAATTCACATTTCATAATTTCTATGAATAATTTTTTATTATTTAAATTTTTAATATATTTTATTAGGTTTGAATTTTAATATATATATATATATATATATATATATATATATGAGTAAATATATTAATAAATATTTAAATATATTTTATATAAACACTTGTGATTGAATTTAAATTTTTTTAAATTATAATATGTAATATCCAGTAAATATATAAAATAAATTAAGATTAATTTAAAATATTTTATTGTATAATCAATTCAAATTATGCATGTATATGTTTCATAATAGTAAAATATATATTGTTAATTGATTTAAATTTACCTTTACAAATTAAAAAAAATCATAAACGATTCTTTATTAGTTATGTATATGTAAAATTTACTTTTAACAATAATTACTATATTTTAAAATATACCTATAATAGGATTTTTTTTTTTTTTTACATTTTTACTTTGATCAACAAAAGAATATATCATATCAATTTACACAATTCTTATACATGTTATATAAAATTAAAAAAAATATATACAATCTAAATATTTTAATTTATATAGTTGTTATGTACTACAGTTTATTTAATTGATTCTATCGGGAATAGAACAAAGTAAATATGAAATCTGTATTAATTGAATTGTTTGGAGGAATAATACGAGAGTGTCACATAACATCACCACATATTATATATATATATATATGGGTGTTGCGTGCGTGTATGTGTAAGAAAGATTAAATTGATAAAGATTTTATCAATTATTAATATCTCTTTACGAACGACTCAATACATTTTTTTCCAATTACATTTTATCTATTTACAAGGCTTGAACTGACTTTATCTAAAGGAATTAAGTTTAGTATTACTTATATCAGTGACTTATTAATATCAATGACAATATATATTTATTAATTATATAATTTATCAAATCACAAATTAGCATTTACCTTTAACATAATATGTATTTATAATTAATCTAATAATTTAGCAGTATATTCAAGTTCAACAATATATATAATATTCATAAGTTTGTAAATGTATTTCAAAATATATAAATTTAAATATATTTTAATATCATATATGTTAATTAAATGTTTTCGGTTTTGAGGAAAATGGCATTATATTTATTTATTGAACATTTATTCTTTCATTTTTTTTTACATGGATCTTATACATTCAGTTGAGGGACATCTTAAGTTATTCTTTTCTTCATTAAATACACTCTTTTTTTTTTACACAATCATTAAATACACTCTAAGTGATTATTATATATTAGGGAAAGTTAAATTCATTAATTCTTTTTACAAGATACATCGGTGGGTGGAGCCTAATTACTTGATCTTTAAGTTTATGGTAAAAAAAAAAAAGAACTTGTGAAAGAATACTAATAAAGTAACAAGAACCCATCAAAAAAATAATTGTATGATGTAATAAAATTCCTTTTTTTTAAGCAGTGTAATAAAATTTCTTAATTATTCTAAAATTGATCAGTTAATAATGTGGGAATAAAGATAGAGCCTTCAACATATCATTCTACTTCAATTATATAAATACCAAGAATGAAAACTTAAATGTTGATAACTAAGTAACTATGGAGAAATAGCATTTGGAGTTATAATGTTAATTTAATGGTTGAAAGGAAAAGAAGGGATGAAGATGTTGTGGGTTCAAATTCTTCCTACTAACATAAATTAACAAATTAACAACTAACATTAGTTTTGAAAAAAAGTGGAGAAATAGCATCTATGTTTTGAACATTTATTTCATTCCATCTTTTAATTATTTGTCAATATTATACATTTAGTTGAGAGACAACTTATGTTATCTTTTTCTTCTTGCAAGTTCTTATTAAGTAAATTTTGATAAACGCTCAATACTTGAGTAGGCTTTTAATATATGATTTCAATGATTACAAACCACACTTTGGGGAAGACCAACATGAAAAGGAAAGACAAATGTGAAAGGCAATTGGAGGTAGTTTTCCAAGGCTAAATGTTTATGTAGTCATGATTTTCCAAAAAATAGAAGTATGTAATGAAAAATAACAGTTATTTTTCTGCATGTGGAATACATAATCAAAGATCATAACATAAGAAAATGCTCAAGGACAATTTTTCAAGATAACAACCCATGATTGGAGCATGCACTCATAACTGGAAAACATGGGTAGTTATTAGAAAATGACTAATGTACTTGTAAATAATTGATGCTTGTACTATTTAGAAGAAAAAAATATTATAAATAGCATTGTTAAATCAAAAGACATTTATGTGTTAAGACGAATCAGGACCCTTGATTATTTTAATTAGATTTAAACAAATACAAAGGGTAAAAGTTGTGTCTTATGCGTTATCAGAACATGTTTTATAAAGTCTGCATCTGATGTTTTAGACAATAGCAAAATAGAATCATGATCTGATATGCCATTAAAAAGGTTTTTAAGACTCCATTTAATACTCTATGTATGAGATCTATTTTGCAGAGACACTCTTTTAGGATCTATCGAATCTTATGAAGAATAAATGAAGCCAAGCTTTGAAATTCCTCAATCACCATCAAAAGAATAGTTATGCTACATAGACCTACTCTAACGCAAAAGGAAGTGGTTTCTTGTTGTAGTGTTCAACACACCAATGTCGAAGAGTGGTTTCTCAACATGAAGAATTATGTGCATTTAATGCCCCTCAACAGCCACATTCTTCAAACGCAAGCTTAAGAGAAAAAATATGTTCATTTAGAGACAACAAATACTTGATTGAAATAGGCCTATAAATATCAAAAGCTTTGAAGACATGCAATACGAATTGAAACACTCATTATTCAAACTCTTGTAAAAATCTCTTTGTGTAAATTCTTGTAATGTTTAGAAAAAATTTCTAAACACTTTGATTATCTTGAGAGAAAAGACTAAGTGCTAAAAGTATATATTTGTTTGTAAGACAATTGAGTGTTAGTCATTATGCAAACAAATCTTCTTATTTGTATTAGAGCTAGCAATGGCTTGGTAGGATAAAGAATATTGGTTGCAACAATCTTGGTGTAGAGCTTGAGTTAAGAAGCCATAAGTGGTAATGATAAATACTTATAACTTGTTAAAGTTAGTATTTGGTGGGTTGCCAAGAACTGGGCGTATTCTCAGTGGTTGAGACAAACCAGTATAAATTTATTGTGTCTTATAATGTTTTGTTCTTTAAACTAACTTAGGGTTTGAATTTGATCTTTGCTTTTGAAAAACTCCATTTGTTTTATGTAATATGAAACTATCGTTTGGTTTGATTTGTGAAAATCTAGTATTTGTTTCTTTAGTCTTTCTTCATCAGACTATAATCTTGTTGTTTTCGAAAAAAAAATTAAGTATAGTAAAAATCACAATTCAATCCCCCTTCTTGTGATATTTGCCTTTATATTTTGGTATCAGAGCTTAGCCTCTAAGGGTTTAGCATGTAATAGTGTTTAGAGGAAAAGATCCTAATGGCAGATAACAATAACAGTCAGCTCATTGTTAAGGGATCCCTCACGAGGCCACCAAGCTTCACAGGAGAGGATTATCCTTGCTAGAAAGATAGAATGAAGATGTACATTAAGTCCAACCACTACAAGCTCTCACAAGTGGAGATATACCCATTCCCAAACCTGAGGCTCAATGGACAGACACAGGCCTTGCCATAATGGAGTTAAACACTATGAAAGCTTCTCCATGAAAGAAGAAGAATTTGTGGACAACATGTTTGGAAGACTTCAAGTGATTTTGAATAGTCTTGAAGCTTTAGGATACACCTTCACCAAAGCTCAGATAAATAGATTCTATACAACTTTCCCAAGGTGTGGGAACCAAAAACAATAGCCATCCATAATATCATATATTTTAAAAATCAATTTGCATAAATATAAAACAAACATATTTGATAATCAAAATTTTACATAACGTATCATCATTCTCTTTATCAAGTTGGATCGGGTATTTGTGCAAAGCAAATGTCTACAAGGTAGAAGAAGAATTTTTGATAACTTCTCTATTGTTTATTCTAATCACTTCTTAGAAGAAAAAATAAGAAAAAAAAATGAAATAAGCTTATTTATAAGTTAAAATTAACTTACACATAGATTAATTTGTGAAACATATTTTATATCAGTTTCTTTGAAAGATGATTTTTAATTTACATATAAGTTAATTTTAGCTTATAGAAAAAAAAATTATTCTCTTATGGAGAAATTTATCTAAACTGACTTAATATTTATGCATGATTATGCAATAACTATTTTTGCGTTTTATTTATTTTCTTCTTAGGAGTTACTTCTAGTTATATTCTTTCTTTTAATAAATATATTAATAACATTTACGGTTGTCGAGTTGTCAAATATTTATCTAGTTCCCATTATAAATTTATAATGATTAATGAAATTTCAATTTAGTTTTTATGTATTCTTAAATATTCATTACTATGAAAACATCAATATATCAAAATCTCTCCAGACAGAACCTAAATAAAAATTTTGTGTGGTGAAAATTTATTTTCATACACCAACAATATATGTCTCTTACTAGTTATCTTATTATCTTATTTGCTAGAAGTACTCATTTCTTGTAATATAAGAAAAATTTTCCCCATATCAAGAACAAGATAACTTTGATATATGTCCTTCTCATATAACTTAGTTAAATATATTAAGTTAAATCATCATTAAATTAATCTTTATCAATCAATTTTTTTTTCAAAATAAAAATTCTCAATGGTATATATTTTTTTTACACTTTAATTTACAACTTTTCACTGCATAATGGCACTTCATTAATTAAATTAACTTACAGTTTACTTCCACTATTTTATTTATATTTACAAGAACCTTTCAATCTACAAATTGTTGTTAGCAATGATATATAAACACCAACACCCGCGAATGTACGTGTGATCGGCTTTATCAGTGATCCTTCTTGAGTTTGAATCACGAGTTTACGTTAAATATTGAGAAGAAGAATTTTGTAGCATGATGGCACTCAACTAGAATAACCTCCTTAAATAATACATGTGATTTATTAAAAAAAAAAAACTATAGCCTCTTTTAAAAACAAATTCTATAGCCTCTGTCACAAAAAATATCTATAGCCTATAGTCTTTTTTTTTAGTGCACATAGCCTATAATTATAGACCAGATGACTATTCCGTTCGACTTTTTTTCTCTCTCTTTTGGATTAAAATTGCCTCACAATCGCAGATAACAGTTAACACCTCTTCTTTTAATTTTTCAATGGGTAATTTCTAATTTATACACATTGTTTGCTAAGTACACCTTGCCCTTCTCTTTATATTTCATTGCCAATTATATCCTTTTATTGTTATTTTTACACTCCCACGTTTATTATTCTTTCAAACCCTATTTTACATCCAATCTTTATTATTATTACTATTTAAACCATAATTTTGAACCCACATCTTGATCCCTATTCATTACTCCATTCGGACTGAAATATAAGCCAAAAAGAAAATTAATTCATGTTCATTAAGAAAATTAGTTAACATTATTTAATGATGATAATCTCAATAAAAAAAATAATTCATTTCTTAAAATACCCTTTACATTTAATTGCGTAAAACAAAAAATTTATTGGAAATAAAACTCTAATTAAATGAAGAACATTTTGAAGATTGTATCATAATGAACATCTCTCTAGGAAGAGCCTTCAAAAAAATTGTGTATAAATATGGCTTGAATGTGTTTTTAGTCCCTTAAATTTGGGAATTTTTGTTTTGGCTCCCTAATTAAAAATTTACTGCTTTTAGTCCCTTAAATTTGGGAATTTTTGTTTTGGCTCCCTAATTAAAAATTTACTGCTTTAGTCCCTTAAATTCATAAAATACTGTTTTTAATCCTCCAAAGAGAATTTAAGGGACTAAAAAACATATTTATTGCTCTTTTTAGTCTTCTAAAGTGAAGTTAAGGGACTAAACATAACATTTTGTAAATTTGAATGACTAAAATGAACAATTTATTAATTGAGGAATAAAAATATCAAAAACTCTAAATTTAAGAGACTAAAAGCATATTTAAATTTAATTAAAAGTAACATTATGTGTCTCCTAACAATTATCTTTTTCGAGAGTCGAATACTGAAGTTTTATTCATCATTTGTTAAAAGTACTAATTTATTCTAATATAAAAAATTTGAGTCCTATTTTAAGAGCAATATAACTTTGATACCTCCTTCATTACTTCTCATGAACTACACTTAAATATATCTAGTTAACATTAGGCATCACAGATATTTACTTTTCCATTTTATCTACATTAGAGAAAAGGAGGCATATCTGTGTCTCTATATTTTTTTAAAAATTAAGAAAAGATAATAGAAGTTAAAAAAAATGAGTGATTTGTGTAAGTAATTATAAAGATAAAATAGTAAGACCAAAATAGTGATTTATAAAAATAGGGATCCTATCTTATTTCAACATGATTATTTCTGGTTAATAATACTTGTGGTCTGAAAAAAAGAGTAAAATTAAACATAAAAAAAATGCATACACCAAAATCTCGTACGCCTATAGATTTATAAGAGCTCGTGCAATCCACGAATTCTGGCTAAGTTGCTAGCAAGGATTTAAATTAATTTATAGACCAATTTTCTTTTAGTCCATTGTACGCGCCAATCTCTATTCACCTGCTTTTGATTATTTTGGGCTTAAGTCAACCGTAACTAGGTCAGGCCCAATTTCCCAACATTCCCAAACCAGATTCAATAAAACAGCAAAACCCTACTTCATCCCCAGTCTCAGATTCTTCTGAGAAGTTAGAAAGAAAGGAGAGAACCTCATCTCAGAGGAAGAACAACCAGAGCACAAAATGGGTCCCGTGGAAGTTCTCATTTGAACCTTTTCATACATTAGATATTAAATATCTAATATAGTTTGTTTTAATTAATAACTAAGAAGGTTATATATGATAAATTAAATTCTTTTAATTATGCATATGCTGAGAATGCTATTTTTTTTAATAACATTATAACTATATTTAATATAATCTAATTTACTTTTTTATATCCCTCCCCCCGCCCCCCATTTAGGGTTATGTGTTGTAAAATTTATTTTTATATGATATATATGTTAAATTGAAACAAAAATGTTACGTTGAAAAAGTATTAAAAAAAACATTAGGGGTATTTCAGTCTGTTTGGGTGTTTTGGAGGAGCAGGAGGCAAATAGGGAGGTGAGGAAGTAATTCCCAAGTTAACATTATTTGGGGCAACCGAAACTAGGTCAGATCCAAAGCCTCAAGCCCAAACCCATCCAATAAAAGAGCAAAACCCTAGTTTAGAACATTCTGCGCAGGTAGAGAGAGCGAGAGAACAAGAACATAAGGGAACCACAGCGGCGGTAACAGAAGAACAAGCAGAGAATGGGTCGAGTGAGAACGAAGACGGTGAAGAAATCCTCTCGGCAGGTGATAGAGCGTCACTACTCGCGCATGACCCTGGACTTCCACACGAACAAGAAGCTTCTGGAGGAAGTGGCGATAATCCCGTCGAAGAGGCTAAGGAACAAGATCGCGGGGTTCTCGACGCACCTGATGAAGCGCATCCAGAAGGGCCCTGTGCGCGGCATCTCCCTCAAGCTCCAGGAGGAGGAGCGCGAGCGCCGCATGGACTTCGTCCCCGACGTCTCCGCCATCAACACCGACCACATCGAGGTCGACAAGGAAACCCTCGACATGCTCCACTCCCTCGGTATCAACGACATCCCCGGCATCACCCAGGTTGATCCTGTCCCTGTTCAGCAGAACTTCCCCTTCACCAGGAGGTACTGATGATGATGGAGGCTCTTCTGCTTTGAGAAATAAGACTTTGTTTTATGCTTCTCGTTTCGTGTTTTCGTGGTTTTTATTTTATTTTATTTTATTTCTCAAGCCTTTTAATTTTTGTTGTTGTTGCTACTGCTGCTGCTTTAGATTAGACCGAGTGGAATTATTATTAGGGTTTTTGGATTATAAGAAATGATATACCGTTGGAGTCTTTGATATATTCTTTTTGTTGCCAATGTTTTTTTTTTTGGTTTCGCGTTTAGCTGCGCTCCTCGCTTGTGATTAATTTGAATTTCAGAGATGGAATTCTTAACCTAGAAACTAGAATGCGTATTCTCGGATTTGGGGGAAAATCGTAAACCCTATTTTAGGCTTGAAATTGAAAGTGTCGTCTCATTATAATGCCTTAATATAGATATAAGACTTTGTTTTGTGCTCTCGTTTCGTGTATTCGTGGTTTCTTATTTCGTGTTTTTTTACATGTTGCTGTTGCTTTAAATTAGATCGTGTATGTTTTCAGGTGAAATTAGAGTTTTGGATTATGTGAATTTCTAAATGATATACCGTGGAGTCTTTGAATATGAATTGCTACCTAGAAACTGAAATGGGTATTA
>NC_038243.2:39646523-39647401 GCF_000004515.6 Glycine max | reverse complement strand
TAGGTAATTAAATCAAAATAATTAAAACGAATATCAATTCATGGAGTTGTTAAAATGAAAAGTTTTGTGGTCTTGTATAGACTAACAGATGTTTGGACTGAAATAGGGAATTCAATGTCGATGGGTTTATGTGAAATGTTTCCAAGTAGTGAAATTGAATCAAATTGTATGGATAGTTCTTGCAACTTTGCTTTTTATATGCAACATTGGGGCATTTACCTGTAGGTTTTGCGGATGAGAACCGACGTGCTTTGGAATTTGCGAGAATTGAGGGGAATCAGTTCTTTTGGTTTGGTGAACGAACGGGTTGAGAACTAGTTTATCTGTTTTTTCATTTTAGAACACCTTAAGAACTAACTAGTTCAGTTTGATGGTGTAGCTTCGAATTTACCGCATAGGTCTTCAAAATGAAGTCTAATTAAAGCTAATGCTAAACCAAATTAACACAATATAATCCAACTAGTTCAACAACAGTTTTTTACACAAACGAGAGAGGGGGAGACAGGGAGAAGAAACCTAACTAGATTTGCAAACGTTCCATCTCTCTTTAGAGAACAAGTTTGCATTCGTAACGCCGCATGTCACATTTTTGAATTCCCAGTTCATAAGGATTAGTAAGAATCCCTGCCCAATTGCTATTCTTGGGCAAATAAAGCATTGAAGGGATACTTGGTGAATGGATGTCTTCAACCTCTATACGAAGACACCGTTACTTACGCTAAACCCACTTTGATATCGGAATACATAACCCAAATGCACACAAGTGAAAGAGTTATGTTGACTCGGCAATATTTTTCAATACGGCAACTACCATTAGTTTTTAAAATGCAAAATATGCGAAAGCAAAATAACTAGCGAAGATTTCAGATTTGAGTGTG
>NC_038243.2:39549999-39646392 GCF_000004515.6 Glycine max | reverse complement strand
CATACAGCTGAAGAATCTAAAACCTTATCCACGAAAGAATCAGATGGGGAATCATCAAAATGCAATTCTACATTTACAAACAGCTGAGACTGAGATCTCTCATTGAGAGGCAAATGAACCGTACATTTCTGGATAACATTAAACTCCCATTGCTTTTTTATTAACGTTTCAACAACAAAGGGCATTTACACAACTTCAATAAGAAGGAAAAACACTAAATCAAGGCATCTTAGCTTGGTTCTAGATAATCCTAACATCAGCATCTTAGTCAAAAAATAATGCCTCGTCTCTGCATAGGCCTGAGCACGGATGGGTTTGGGTCCAAAATGGTGAATCCGCTGAAAATTTATGACCGATAAATCTGATCCATAACCGTCCGTTAACGTTTTGGATTTTAACGGGTTTGGTTTGCGTCGGGTACGGGTCTAGCCAGTGGTTTATTTCGGGTTTACCATTCCCACAAACGCGTTTCGATATGGATAAAACCAATTAACCCGGCACAATAGATCCATTAATCATTAATGAGTCAGTCCCTGTCATCAATAGGTATGAACTTACTTGAAAGATTTGTATTTTTAATTTAACAATTTTTATGTTTTATCTAAAAAAAAGGTGTTGAAATAGTAAAAAAAAGAAAATTACAATATCAAGTATCATAATTTTAATGAACAGGTAAATATGTTTGGTCCCAATAAAATTTAAAAAAGTATTAATTTTGTCACTATAAAATTTTTCGTATTAATTTAGCCTGTAAAAAATAAAACATATTTTTACTAGTCATTGATAATACGTGAGACGATAATCTGATATGATCAATAAACTTACACATGTAATTTGGTTACAAATGAATTAAATAATTTATGTCGATTAAAACCACCCCAAAATGAATAAAAAAATTTGTGATGGCTAAAAACTTTCAAAAAATTTGTGATGGCTAAAAACTTTTAAAAATTGTAATTTTTTTATTAATTCTTGAACAATTTTCTCACACTTTTGAATGAAATTAACAAGAAATATGAAACAACAATGAGTTTTAATGTCTTCTGGGTATGCTTGAGAAGGTAGATGAAATGAGTTCTAATGCCTTATTTACACAGTATTTTTTGTTTGATGAAGAATCCCATACTAAGATTCCCTTAATAACATGTTTAGATCCTTTTTTAAAATTTAATAATTTAGACAACATATATATAAGGTTGAGACTCAAACCTGAATCACAGCCCAATTTAGATAATTTTTTGTTTGTCCAAGTTCTCCGGCTGATCCAGTATTATATCTAAAAATTTGTCCTTACTATTTTAAAAAAATTACATATAGATTATTTTTAAAAATATTTTATGTAATTTCTAAAAAATTAAGTAAATTTAAAATAATATTTAAATAATCTAAAAATAATATTTTAAATTTTTATTATTTATATAGAAAAATAATTTTACATAATTTTTTTATAAATTATGTAAAATAATTTATATAAATAGTTTCATATTAATTTATGTAATTTTCTTGATTTATCTAATTGGTATTATAAAAAATATTTACTAAATAATTTTTTATATTTAAAATGAAAATATTAACACTTAATTTTTCTAAAAAAATAAATATTAAAAATTTATTAATTTATATAAGTAGAATAAAAATAATTTACATATTAAAATAAATTTACTTAATTTTTATAATTTATATATTAATTGATGCAATTATCTTGATTTCTATAATCAGAGTAAAAATAATCTATATATTAAAATTAATTTACAAACTAATTGATGTAAATAATTTATATATTAACTTATGAAATGTAATTATAAATTGTTAAATAAAAACAAAAAAATATGTATACTTTTCAAAATAAAAACATATAAAATAAAATTAAAAATATTTATATATTAAATATTTTTTAATTTATAAATTTTTATAATTTTAAAAAAATTAATAACTCTTTACTAATGATACATAGAAAACAGTGTTTATAAAATTAACTAAATAAAACACGTAACTTAGTGATTTATTGTCTTTTCTTTGAATAAAAGATTATGAGTTCAATTCTTATCAATATATTTTTTTTATTTTCACTTTATTTAATCATTTGTCATATAAGGGGACCAAAATCATGGATTCAAAATTATAGGAAATAAAAATTATAATTTAGTCAATTTTTTTTTTGTTTTTAGCTAATAGTAGACACTTCTCTAATATTTCCTTTGCTCCTAATTTAGAATGCAACTGTATCTCCAAAGGGGAGGTAAGATAAATCTAAATTTTCTGTAAGTACATTTTGAACCATAGATTGAGACACTTCCCATTATTTGAAATTTTTGTTGATAAAAAAAGTAGCAAATCTCCAAAACAAAAGACAGGGTTTCTATGATTGCTTGCCTATCGCATTTGTTTCTCACATTGGAGATACTCTCTGCCTCAGCTTTGGTTCCTTAATCTAATGAAAAAGGTGTCTGGTTTGTTGGTGTGTTTACATTTAAAATAGAAAATAAGTTAATAACAATAAACTAAACATAAACGCTTGAAGAAAAGCTATATAAATGAGGCAAAAAAAAAAAACTATAAACATAGTCATAAAGGATGAATGTAAAGGCTGATAATTAAAGATAAATGAAGCAATGAAAGTTAAGTTATGACGGATTGATGATTGTGTGAACATTTTTAGTTTACAAAGCCTTTTTGTAGGGCTAAGTTAACTAAGTTAGTCGTTAACTCCACACAAGTTTTGTAGGGCATATCATTTTTGTCTTATTCCCAAAACTTGTAATATTTTTAGATCATTGCCAACATTTAGAACATTTTGAGATTATTGCGAACGTTTAGAATGCAAGTTATTGTTTCATCAGCCAGGTTCCTTTATTATAAGGGCCAAGAACAGCTTCACCAGCTCACTTTCTAGCTAATCAACAAGATTATTGTTCCAACCTTATTCATAATTTCATGGGAAGTGGTTCTTCATGAATAAATGTCCTCAACCTTATTCTCACTTAATTTGACCTAATCAAACCTAAACAATCAACACGATCCTCTGCTTGCTGATTAATTCAACCAGATAAAACCCAAAATAGAACTCCGATCATGGATCAATATTAGCTTATGGGTCTACCCCGACTTGTTTTTGAAATTCAAGGTAGATACATGATGCAATAGTGGGAATACAGGAAATAAATGTCCTCATTCCCTCGGTAACTTAATGAATATATATATATATATATATATATATATATATATATATATATATATATATATTTGTCATGACTTCAAACATAACACATGTGAGTTATCGAAAAAAAAAAATTACACATGTGAAATAAGAAATTTTGTGTGTGAGAGAGAAATAATGTGAAATAAGGATTTTAATATTGAACTTATAATATATCTGGACTGAGAAAATAATGTCTCATAATTATTTTAATATTTTTCATTTCACAATTTATTATCTTCAAAATCATTAATAATTCGTTTAAAATCAAGATTTTAAAAAATTACTTTAGACAGAAATCATAACAATATCATTTAATATATCCTTAGGACATAGTAAATCAAATAAAATTTTAAATAGTTAATGTTATTCTTTAAGTTGTACATGCATTAGGAAAATAATTAAATATTTAAAAAAAACTCAATATCTTAAAGCTGGATTTTGATTTAATTTTTAAATCTCTCTAATATTTTTTAATTCTTCAAATAAAATTTCACCATAAAGAACATAAGAATCATCATGTTTTACGTCATATTACTCAATATTATTTTATTACTTAAGATATTATACACTATTAAAAAATAGATTAATCATTATCAATTCAAACACAATAAAATTATTAAATCTTGAACCAGTCTATTCGCCCGTTCAATCTTGTTTTTGAAAACATTCCTTTAAAATGAATAAAGGTAAAATAAATAATCATTCCCACATTTAGACACATTTTGTGCTTAAATTGGTTATATTAATAAAATTAACACTTTCCTTAAAAATAATTAAATAATCAATCATTGATGAAAGAATAGGTGGTTTCAACACATTCATAACTTTTGATAAATATACACATAATATTAACTGTTATTTTTTTCATTAAGAATTGAGATTACTTATTTATTTTTTTGATAATGAAAAGTTTAGGTAAATTGAGTCTTGAGAGCTAATCAAAGTTTAGACAACTTCAAAAAATATTTATAAATTACCTATTACAAAATATTCACCTTGGTACCACAATATTCACGAACTTTAATTTGACAAATTAATAAACACCTAATAGAAAACTAATATTTTTTTTGAAAGTCAAAATTTATTGAATACAATTTGGCCCACAAGATGTGTTCCAAAATCACAGTAGAGGATAATAGAAAACTAATTTAAATATGGTTTTGTCTTTATAAAATACCACGTCTTTTATCTTTTAATTTAATTCTAGTCTGTATAATATTTTGTGGATTTTGAATTAATCACAATCGATATATTAGAGAAAGAAAATTATATTTAAGCATATAAAAGTATATTCAAGTTCACTCCCCCTCTACAATAAAGTTAACCCTTTCTTTACCTGTCGATACTAGTCACAAATTTCTGAGCAGGAAATGTCTGAACTGAGTCTGAACTGTTTTGGATCAAGTATAGGTTCAGATTGAATAGGATGATTATTGTGCCTTTTCCTATTTTGCACACGGATTCGCAAGTTGCAACCGAGTTACTAATTTTCACGGCTTAAACTGTTAAATAGTACAGAAAAAATAAATGTGCAAATAAGTGTATAACAACTGGACAATGGCCCAAGTATGGCTTTGATTTTGTCTTTCTTTTCAAGTTTGTTAGTTAAATTTACCAATCATTACTAGAAAATAATAAATAAAGGATCTACATTTTTAAAATGTAGAACACGCTTTGTCGTTTCGAAACTGGGGCATGTGAGCGAAAAACTCACCAATGTGTTTCTAATATAATTTTTGAAATAAATCTACGATGTCTACATACCACTTTTACCTTATAACCGACAAGAAAAATTATAAATAATATTAATATAATATTATTAACACATTTTTTAATACACGCTTTTCAATATATTTTCTCTTACTAGTTAAAAGTTAGGTATGTCTCACTTATTTGATAATAAGAGCCCCCAAATTTAAAATGTGACCAACATATTTAATAAAATTCATACGGTATAGTGTTGAACATACCATAAGCCAACTTTTGATTTAAATATGAAATTTGAACTTCCTATAAGGTGCTATCTTGGCAAGTTTGATTTCTACATATTACTAACGTAATTTTTTTTATATTATTAACTAATTAGAAATCATAACGATCATGATTTTATAACTTATTAAACAACTATAAAAATACTTTATACCAATAGTGCAACATCACTCTTTACTATTTTTTATATGTTCTGGATCTCCTCTATATAGGTTGAATTGGTCAGGTGGCTCACGGCTCACAGTAACTACCTAATTGTTTCACTTGCCAACTATTACTATATAAAATATTCCACGCTTACGGGTGCATATGTGGATTGCGTGTTAGAAATAAATTTGTATATTCACCATTTAAGTTATTATATAATTAATTTTAATTTTAATAATAAAATATTATTTTATTTTTATTATCATTTTTTATTATTTGACTAAATGGTCCATTTGATAATATCTTTAATTAAAATTAAAGATTAATTTATTATTATAATAGAGATTATGATAATGAGAAATAAGTTTGTTCTAATTTTAATTTAAATCGTTCTTAATCATAGGATTATTGTAAATAGGATATCAATAATTCGGATAGATTAATATATATGTGATAGTATTTATTGGATAAATATTAATAGATCTCATTTATTAATTTACATATATAGATGAGTCACATGTTAATGTGATGATTGAACGGACTCAATTGAAATTTTCTAATGGTTAAAATTTATCATAAACTGTCAATAGAAAGTTCTCAAGAAGAGGTATAATAGTTTTCTTTAACCTAAGATCGTCATAGTAATTAACAGATTATTTATTGTATTTTAATTCTGGATATCTAATGCTTTAGAGCACTTGTTGAATGAATATTTGATATGATTAAATACTTGTAAAATTAATGATTAATCAATAAGAAATTCATCAACTCTTGTTAATGAGTTTGAGCTCTATGAATAAAATTATATTTTGGTCAGGAAAATTAAATGAAAGAAGAAATGAGTTTCTTAAGTCATTATGAGTTAACTCAAAAGGGTTTAACACTAATACCATAGTTTAGAGTTAACCCAAAGCTGTAATGATAGAAGAAATTATTACACTACTCTTCTAATGATTCTTGAAAGTAAAATGTTACTTCATGCTATCCGGACGTTAAGGAGTGTTACTAGACGCCTACCTTGATTAGTATATTAATTTGATTAATATATTATTAGCTTAGTATTGAACTTATGGGATCACACACAAATGAGTGCTCTAATCTCTGTTAAAGAAATTATTTTAATATTTGATGATTAATTAAATTTGAGAATTTAATATGATCAAATGATTAATTGATTTCAAAAAGGTGGAATATTGTTATATTTTTGCTATAGCACTGAAAACATAAATAATATGAAAGATTTGGTGAAAGAAAAGAAACAAACATATATGATTTTGTATTTGGAATTTGGGTTGAAAAGGCGGCTAAATACAAGTTTGACTTGGTCAATTATTATTTCAATTTTAATTGCTAAATGATTAGCAATAAAAGATAACAAGAAATAATATAGCTTAAAAAAAGAATACTATCAATAATGATTTTGATTTGATTAGAAATTTGGTATCCTTAGCGTACTATAAATAGAGTCTTACGCTGCACGTTGAAAAGATATGAATATCACTTCTCTATTCTTATTTTTCCAGTTGTTGATGAATAGAGGTGAGTCTGGATAGTGTGGATACACGTACAGTCTTCACACTATTGAAATTTTTTTTCTTCAAGAGCTCATCAACAGGTACACTTTTTAATACGTCATCTATTTATAATACAATTTAAATACAAAATAGATTCTTTTATTCCGCAATGTGTGTTTTTTGAACACCTATTTTTCCTACAATTGGTATCAGAGCCATGGGTCTTTTGTATTTAAATTATATTTAACAAAAATTTGAAAAAGTTTCAATTTTTATTTACTTACACGTAATGTTGCATGTTATGATTGCATGATTACATTGTCAAATCAAATTAATTTTTTTTTGTACAATTTGTAATCTTGTTACGTGGATGTTTTTTGTTTTGAATCGGTGGAATGTTTGCAATTGGTTGTTAATACGGTGCTTGATTTGCTGGAGGTGTTCCATATCATATACGTTGGTATTTTTATATAAAGGAGAATAAAGATTTATTTTATTTTATTTAGATTCCTTTTAAAAGATTAAACATTTCCTTCAATTTTGAACAATTTGTTATTAATTCTTTTATTTTTCAAATTGCTAGATATTAATTTAATGGAAAGACGCTGCATTAGGATATGTGATATCAAAGAAGTATGTGCTTCAAGCACTGTATCTCGTTCAATTATTTGAGAGAATTTTTTTTTATATGCTATGTGCGTAATTATATAATTGTTATATATCTAAAGGATAAATAAGTTTGTTATCTGATTTATCTTACATATTAAATTGTTCAATCATAAGGAACGACCTGATTACTAGGGGACTTATAGAAAAAAAAAAGATAAATTGAGACATATAATGCAATTTTTTTAATGATTAATAATAAGGAAGGACCTGACGAACAGGAGACTTATAATTAATAATTATTTTTTTCTCGCATAAGATGCATGTTTTTGAAATTAATTATACACTGAGTGCCTAGACAACCTAGAGAAGTATTAAAATTAATTTATTGATATCAATAGGATTGGCCTGACAACCAGGAACTTATGTGATATGATATTTCTTATTTTGATTTAAAAATGTATATGATACATTGTCTTAGAATGTGTATGAGAAATGACTTGATAACCAAGTGGCTCGCTCATAATTTTTTAAGAGGCTTTATGTGATCCACTTAAAAGAAATAAGTATTTCTTACATTACTATATTATTATTGTAATTAGTGGAAATATCATTAATATTTTTATATTTTTTAAAAAAGGTTTGAAAAATTATGCTTTGATATAACTATATTTTGCTGTCTACTTAATCAACAATATGTCTTCTCTATCGCTTCGTGGTATTCTTGAATCTGGAAAACTAGTCTGAGCCAATTATGATGATTGGTACAACAACTTGAGAATTTTTTTCATGCATGAGAAGCTTATTGACACTATTGATAAGCCTCCCATAGAAGCACCTGATCTGAGTGATGTTGAAGCAACCAAGGTTTTTCAAAGTACCTAGATGAGTGCCTTACTGCTAAGTGCATTATCTTGGCATCAATGAGTTCAGAACTCCAGAGGCAACAACAAGACATGGACCCATATGAGATCGTCGAACATCTTAAGAAGATGTATGGTGGTCAAAGCAGGACGACTAGATTTCAGTTATCTAAGGCCCTATTTAGATCCTCACTTGCTGCAAATGAAAAGGTTGGACCCCATGTTCTTAAGACGATTGATCTCATAGAACAACTTGAGTAGTTGGGGTGCACTCTTGGGGAAGAGCTTTCTCAAGATTTGATTCTGCAATCACTTTCTGATTCATTTTCACAATTTATTGTGAATTTCAACATGAATAAGATGAGTTGTGACTTGCATGAGATGCTTAATCTGATTATGAGAATCAAATTGCTTTTGAGAAGAAGAAAATAATTGTCATGGTAGTTGGCAAGAGCTCCAAGAAGAAAGGCAAAGTACCAAAAAGGAAGCATCTTGGACCTAAGGGTGGTATGACCAAACCCAAGAACAAAAGGAACAAGATTGATCAAACTGATGCTGAATGTTTCTTCCGTAAGGAGAAAGGTCACTGGAAGAGAATATGC
Source organism: Glycine max (assembly GCF_000004515.6). Lineage (NCBI taxonomy): Eukaryota > Viridiplantae > Streptophyta > Magnoliopsida > Fabales > Fabaceae > Glycine > Glycine max. Next base: position 39,637,472 of record NC_038243.2, on the reverse strand, counting down.
AAGAAGTATCTAGATTCTTTGAAAAACAAGAAACAAGGTAAGACATTAATGAAAAATGTTTTCATGATTTCTTTAACTATCACTGATTCTTCAATGTGGGTTTTAGATATAGGCAGTAGTTTTAATAATGTGGGTTTTAGATATAGGCAGTAGTTTTAATAATGTGGTGACGTTAAGATTGAAAAGGTAGATGGAAAGGAGAATGCAGTAGATCCCTTCACCAAGACGCTTGGCAAAAAAGAGTTTGACAAGCACAAATGGGAATTAGGAATGAAGTTCATGAATGATTGGCTCTAGGCAAGTGGGAGATTGTTGGGAATAAATTTGTATGCCCGCGATCAAAGTCATCATGTAATCAATTCTAATTTTAATAATAAGGTATTATTTTATTTTCATTGTCATATTTCTTTATTTGACCAAATGGTCTATTTGATAATGTCCTTGATTAAAATTAAAGACTTGTTATTATAATAGAGATTATGATATTGAGAAACAAGTTTGTTCTAATTTTAATCTAAACCGTTTTTTATCATAGGATTATTGTAAATAGGATATCAATAATCTGAATAGATTAATATATGTGTGATAGCATTTATTGGATAAATATTAATAGATCTCATTTATTAATTTGCATATATAGATGAGTCACATGTTGATGTGATGATTGAACTAACTCAATTAAAATTTTCTAATGGTTAAAATTTACCATAAATTGTCAATAGAAACTTCTCAAGAAGAAGTATAAAAGCTTTCTTTGACCTGAGATTGCCATAGTAATTAACAGGTTATTTGTTGTATTTTGATTCCGGACACCGAATGCTTTAGATACCTGTAGAATTAATGATTGATCAAGAAGAAATCCATCAATTCTTGGTAATGAGTTTGAGCTCTATGAATAAAATTATATTCTGGTCAGGAAAATTAAATGAAAGAAGAAATGAGTTTCTTAAGTCATTATGAGTTAACTTAAAAGGGTTTGACAGTAATATCATACTCCAGAGTTAACCCAGAGCTGTAAAGATGGAAGAAATTATTACACTACTCTTCTAATGGTTCTTAAAAGTAAAATGCTACTTCATGCTATCTACACGTTAAGGAGTGTTGCTAGACGCCTAACTTGATTAGTATATTAATTTGATTAATATATTAGCGACTTAGTATTGAACCTACAGGATCACACACAAACGAGTGTTCTAATCTCTGTTAAAGAAATTATTTTAATATTTGATGATGAATTAAATTAGAGAATTTAATATGATCAAATGATTAATTGATTTCAAAAAGGTGGAATATTATTATATTTTTGCTAGCACTTAAAATATAAATAATATGAAAGATTTGGTGAAAGAAGAGAAACAAACATGTATGATTTTGTATTCGAATTTTGGGTTGAAAAGGCTATTAGATACAAGTTTGACTTGGTCGATTATTATTTCAATTTTAATTGTTAAATGATTAGCAATAAAAGGTAACAAAAAATAATATAACTTAAAAAAGATACTATTAATAATGATTTTGATTTGATAAGAAATTTGGTATCCTTAACATGCTATGAATAGAGTTTAAGGTGCACGTTAAACCTATCCCAATATTACTTCTCTATTCTTATTTTTTCACTTGTCAAAGTTGACGAATAGAGGTGAGTCTCGATGTGGATACACATAGAGTCTTCATATTATTCTTATTTTATACTTCAAGAAATCATCAATAGATACACTTTTTAATATGTCATTTGTCGTTTATAATATAATTTAAATATAAAATAAACGACAGATGACATATCATAAATAGATACACTTTTTTGAACACCTATTTTTCCTACATTAGGGAAGTCCTTTTCCTTGCTTGAAACATCTACCATGTTTGGAAGTACCAAAATCCATCTAACATTATATAAATTATTATATTATACAAGAATAGGATTCTAAATTGTGGGGCGCAACACCTGTTACCAACTGCAATATATGTTGTTGTTATGGAGCTACCGGCAACGGCATTAGTCCACAATTGTATTGTGAGTTTAAATCACATCACATGAATTGCTGCAATGCAACAGAACCGCAATAGGGCTGCAACTAGGTAGCTAGACCGCAACACTAGCGTTCTTTTATGGAAAGAAAAAGAAAAGAATCGGAGATTCAAAGCTTAATCTTCTATTCAAAATGTTGTTCATTGAATGGATGTGGTTGTGTAGGGATGTTGGGGGAGTGCAGGAGGCATTTGAAAAATGACGCAAAAATCTTAAAATGAACAAATATGTATACGATCTTATAAATTAAAGATATATCAATAATTAGAATAATTATTTATATATTTTTTGAATTATGTGCAATCATATAATAATTTTACGTCGCAACAAACGTAATTTGCATCACAATAGCCACAATAATACACACATTGCAAATACACACATCTGCAATGTGTGCAACTATAGCCGTAATCGCAATCGCACCCACAATTTGAAATCACGTCAGGAAACAATCTTGTTTAATCTAAATAGAATCACGGTAAAAAAGAAAAAAACACAATTTGTACTAATTATTAATTGTACACTACACTTGGTGGTACTGTGTTTAGACTATCTTTTTACAGTTGCACTAACAGCAAGGCTTATTATATTATTTTTGTTACAAAAAGAAGGTGTGGTCGTGGTACAAGGGGGAGGCACAGGTGTGTGTTGAATGATGAACTTTCACCATCATAATTATTGAAGTGTTAAAAGACAGATCGATCACAAATGTGAAATAAAACAAACATGATTTGGGTTTGTAAGTGATGTGATATAGTGTTGTGTTGTGTTGGGTGTGGGAAGAAGAGACAGACAGACAAGAGAGTCTAAGGACACAATGGCTGGCAGCAGCAGCAATGCATACAACATAGCCACCTCACTCTCACCTCAATTCATTTCAGGGTTTTTTTTCATTACTCACCTCGGCACCTTTTCTCTCTCTCTTTCTACAGTGTTGTTTATGTCCTTTTCCTCTCTCACACAATATTGCTGCAGACATGCAGTGATGACAATCCTGCAACTTCTAGTTTTGCATAATCGTAGACAAACCCTTCTTTCTTTCCCTCTTCAATTATGACTGCCTCATTTGCCCATAAATGCAATTTTATTTTTCTTTTTTATTTGTTTGCTCTTTCTTTCTCTTTCAATTTATGTACGTTCGTGGTCAGGGGAGCGTGATGATCTTTCACTTCTGCTCTTGGTGGGTCAACGTCAGCAAGCCACGGGAGTTTTTTCTTTTGTTTTTGGCTTGTTAAATGTATGTGGAATACTGGAATGTGCATCTATAGTTGTTTTTTTTTTCTTTTTTAATTATTGTTATTTGTCTTAAGATTAAGGGTGTATTTATCTAATAAGTATAACTAGGTTCATGTTAAGTTTACAAAATTAAGTTCATCCAAATTAACTAACTGAAATTCAAACAAACACTAAATTCGTTGTGAAGTTTATGCAAATATAAAAATGCTTTTTTATAATAAAAATCAAATATAATAAGCGCATTAGGACTAGTTAACTCATCTAGAACATCTCCTGTCGAGACTTCATTCACAGGTTATACGTGATTACATTATAATTGTCACCCAAATTATTATTTCTTTTTTATCAGCACTCAAACTATTTAGTTACTTTAAAACTTCTAAAGGTCTCTGAAACTCATGTATGCCATGTGATCCTTATTGAGGATGTTATTCCAGGATTGTTGGCATTTCCAATTATTATTAAGTAAAAGGTCATTGGATGGAAAAACATAACCATCTGAATATTATATAAAAATCTGATTCAACTTTATCTTGTTCAAAATAGTTTGAATAAAATTGAATAATTTAATTTCTTACTTTATTTATTTATATTTTATTAATACGAATACTTTTGTTCATTATGTGTGAGATTAATTAATTTTTGAAGGATAGAATAATACGATCAGGCTCTTTCCACGAGTGGGGATTCCAGCGCGTCAAATTCTACCATCATGATATTGATAGGTAATTCGCTTCCCATTAAATAATACTCTGTTATAATGAACTTGTGGATCAACGTACAAAAACACTCACACTGACGAGGAAAAACAAAAACAAAGCATATGAACGCGCATATACATATAAAATATAATACAAATAAGTCAATAGTAGGAGGGTTCTGCAATTTTATTCCTTTCATTTGAATTTTGTGAATGGTAAAAATGTAATTAGGAAAAAAAAATTCTATCAAGATAATCAATCAATGTCCCGATAAAAATAAATGAATACTATACACTAATATACATATAAAATAATAAATTTAAATAAAGTTTTTAATGTTATTTTATTATTATTAGTTTATTAAATTGAATAATTACATAATTTTATCCAACTCGGTCTCTATCCGTTGCATTCTCAATATAATATTCAGATACTAAATATATGAATACTTTTCTAATTCAACAACATAATATTCAATATTAGAAATAAATCTCTATATATAAAAATGAAAATTGTCCTAAAAAATCACTTGTTGAAAAAAAGAAGTAAAAACACATTTTTTTACGCATAACACGTTTCAAATGAAATAAAAAATACAAGTAATCTCAAATAAAATAAACCTAACAAAAAAAAAATCCTTTTTGATAATGGTTTTGAAAAAAAAAGTAAATAATAAAGAAGAGTAAAATTTTCTTTTCAAGTACAAGTATATTCCTCAATTTAATAATATTTCAAAATAAAAGAAATGAAACAATAAAGTATCATTCCTGTATCTCCTAAAAATCTCTATCATTCTTGTAAATACCATATATGTGACTATCGAATTTAATAATAAAAAATATACCATTTCTTTGCTTCAAAACTCTCTCAACCAATCATATTATTATTGTAAAACGACCTGATTAATAAAATATATATATACCTTGTGGTTAGGGATAAACAACACAACTAACTGAATATATCCTTATACTTTAGTTAATATTTCAAATGTTGTTCCTATGATTTAGCAAAAAGTTATAGTGAAATTCATTCCAAAAAAAATATGATTCACTAATAAATTAGTTGTTGCAAGATGAAAAATATAAATTTAATTTTTGAGTGTAAAAAAATATGACAAATTAAATTATAATATTTAAGGACTAATTTGATAATAAATTATATTTTTCGAGAATCAATTTGATATTAAGTTATAAAGTTTATATCAATTTGTCATTTAATTATGTACAAGACTAATTTATTATACTTTTTACATATTTAAATATATATCAATTATATTTTTAACGACCAATCTATCATTGTCTCAGGCTCAGGATTCAATTTGGCTATTTAACTTAATGGATATTATTTATTAAAAAATTACAAATTACAAATATAAACATTTTTCTTCAAAGCTTTTACACCAAAAATGTAACAATATAAAGATCTATAGAATAATTTTCTTTCATTTTTTTTAAAAAAGTTTTGTTCCCAAGTGATTTCCGGCAAACTCAAGCTTTTTCATCAAAGAGGGCCCACTGAACTTAAGCTTGTCTACCCCTTTTCCTGTGGATATCTTCGTTGAATATTCATTCCTTTACGCAATGAGTTGTTTTCGGCAATGGATTTTTTTCACCCATGCAAGGACAATAATGAATTATGATCTCTTTTCCAAACTCTTTTCGTTCTTCTCAACCTCAAGAGTAAAAACGACCTCTTTCATAGCACAATGCACTTTGTTAACTTGAATGAAAAAGGGAATATTCGACATCGACAGTTCTTTTAAATTCATGATCACGAGCATACCAAATGTTTGATAACAGATGCAAACAAATCCAATGCAAAAAAGCTGAAACTCCTTAAACGTGGAAAGAAGCTGCTTGTTTAGGAAGCAAAAACCATTATGGGTTATGGCAGAAAGTCTTTTAATACCCATTTCATCAAGTTTATGTAAAGTGAATAACACTCACATAATTAATCATCACATATATGTATAATTTTTTCATTTCGTTACAAGCTCACAATGCCTTTTTGCATGAGTAAATGCTTCAGTGCCAATTTTCAATTTTTAAGGGTAATAAGCTATTTGTTGGATTAGATTTCATGAAAAATAATTGATTGATTTGATTAGTTAAAGGGGTGAGAATATATTGGGGGCAATAGGCGAATTAACATTGCCAAAACTTTTAAAATTAATTATACTTTTAGTAACATTTTACAAAAACAAATTTTACCAATTCAACTGTATGTTAAAATTTAAAATTCTCAAAAGTCGTTTAAATCTAAATTAGTAAATTGATATTTTATTATACTGCTTAATTTTAATGTATAATATGTTAGATTAAATGTAAGTAAATATTTATTATATATGATTACATTAAAAAATTCTAAATTGTCTAGTGTAATTAATTTTACGAAGTTTGAGTTTTAGTTTCAATTAATCTTATATCGTTGCTGGTTTTACTCCAATTTTCACTCCAGACCAAATATCATAACGTCTTAACCTTGATTCAACATTCATATATACTCCACAGCCAATTCTGCTTCAAGGTCGATGAGCTCCAAACCAACGTCTACCCCACCCCATTAGACTGTGCCACACGACAAGTATACTGCCGGAAAAGGGGTGATGAGGAGCATATTCTTAATTATGTATGTTTTCGTAGTATTGGAGATTGATTTGACTATCACTACTAGAAAAAGAGCCTTTCACAATAATTTTTTGACACATTTAAAGACAGTTTAAAATCATTTTTTACTATGATTCCTACAAAATTATATTAAAAAAATTATATTTTAAAATAATTTTTAAACTGACATCCTTTTAAAACGATTTTTAAATAAAAATCATTTTAAAATTATATCATTTTAAAATGATTTTAACTTTAAAATCATCTTAGAATAATTGATTTTCTAAAATGATTTTACGTTAAAATCAAGATGTCATTGTTTGAATATGAAGTTTAGTTTTTGAGTTAATAAATCTAGCCAATGATAAGGTTTCATGTATTTCGTGACAATGGCCCATTGCAACCAGAGTTAGGACCACTGTTCTCTAAGGCTAGAAAGGAAAGCATGTTGAGACATTCCACGGTGGCGGCGCGAAAGACACCTATCACGGCCAGTGAGTGACGAAGGACGTGAACTGAGTGAAGGAAATAGTCAATTTATCTCTTAATTCACCACAATGTGGTTGTCTTTAAGGGAATCTCTTCTTTAGTGTAAGTATCTTTGAGTATCTCTTAATTCACCATGACGTGGTTGTGTTCAAGAACATTTCTTTTTTTAGTGTATCTTTGAATGAACGTAAGACAAATAATTTTGATTAAGATTAATTTAAAATAAAATATTTTATGTTTAGATGTTTTTAATATATATTCTTATCTAATATAAAAGTGATATAAAATTATTTTTAACTCAAAATTAGTTTTAAAAATAAAAACAATTAATTCTTCAACATATAAAATTAAATATATAAATATTTATCTAAAATTATATTAGCTTATATTTCAACTAACTTTACATTATCTAATATGAATCTAAACACGAGTTCAACTTTCAATTATCCCACTTGTCAGAGTGTTTGGATTAACATATATAATTCTTTTTAATCAAATTTTCATGTCAAGATGCATAAAAAAACAACTAAAAATTAATTCTGTGATCCATATTTTAATTATGTGGATGTGAATCAAAATACGCTAAGAAAGATTAAGCATTTTTTATCCCTAGCTAGTTTTTTTTTTTATTCCCTCGGATCTTATATTTTCAAAGTCCAACAAGCAAATCAAATCTCCTGCGGATCTTATCATGGCTTTGCTTGTTGATACCCTTATGAGTTAGTGACTCATACTACAAATAATGTTATATACCACTGATTTGGTGTTAAATTTGTTGGTGTTTAAGTGTGAATAAGAAGTATCATATTTTATAAGCATGAATGTTTTGAAAAATATATAAAAGTCAATGACGCATAAATCTAAATATAGTGTTAAATTCTTTTGTATGGTTAATTCATGATTCATTAATGAAATTTTTTCTAATGTTTTACCCACTTATTTCAAAAAAGTGGTATAAGATCAATTGATGGTGATAAAGGTATCATGTTGATGTGAGTTGATAATGCAATTATTTATAATATATTGATGATAATGACTATGCTCTAATGCAATCATTAAATACTCATAGAAAGACTTCTTTTTAAGTATACCATATGCAATAGTGTGGTGGAGATTATAAGTTGATATACAAACATGAATATAAAAAGTTTCCCATGCATTAGATAAAGAAGTATGTTAAATAATGTTTAAGTAACAAATATCCACAAACTCTCTTATTTTAAGGTTTTGAGTTAGATGTAATGTTAAATTTTTTTATTGAGTGGTTTCTCATTTTCCTAACTAAATTAAACCTTGATTGTATAACTTTTATATAATAAAAATTAAGCTATTAGTAAGACTATGCAGACTTTATATTAATGATAATATATTATATATACAAAAAAGTCATGTTAGTATAAAAAAATATTTATTATTAATATAAGAAATATTAGTATAATACCTTATTTAAATTTTAAGGGTCATAATGTTTAATTTTTTTTATATTAATGATTCTATATTATATATACCTTATCTGATTTTCAAGTAACCTATTCTCTTGCTAGCTGTCTTGTATATTGACAATCAAATGGCAATACATACAACTAGCTAGCTACTAACTTTGTGTTCCACGCGAGAATTATATGAGCCAAACAGTTGAAAATTGATGGTCACAATATGAGGTTCATTTATAAGCATATTCAAGTCTGTCTTGGTAACAAATCTTTATATATGGTTCTCACTTTCTCACCTTTCGTTCCTTTGTCACATTTTAATTTCTTCTCCAAGATGGCCATGGTAGACATCTACAACCCACCATCTACAAAACGAACCTAGCTACCTACAAGGAAGGGTATCGATCAATCAACTGCCAAGCAAACTAGTGGATATTAGTCACTAATTGGTAATTAGTTATTATTACTTGCCCATATATCAGACTAGATTAATCATAGTCAAGTATATGATATCTTTGTATATATGCACCATCATGCTACTCATTAAGGTACCTTGTATATATCTTCTCCACCTCAAATTCTATGAATATGAATTAATTCTAATCAAGGAATTTACACATACTAGAAAAATACATAGTACTAGTAATATAAAGTTTGTCAATATAGTTGTTTCTTGCTCTTAAAACTTTTAACTTTTTGTTTTCTTTCTAAATTTTAAGGATATGAATTTAAGTATCACATTAACATTTTCTATATATATATATATCAGTTGATGAGAGTATAGCAGAAGAGCTAATCTAGAAAACTAATCATCAAAAAATAAATGATTTAGGATTAAGTTTAATTAAGTAAAACAATCTTAATCACTTATAAGTTATAGCATATGATGAAGATGAACTCGTCTCAGTTCTCTCTCACTGGGTATGTCCCAATGTGAACAAAGACACAGAGATAACGAGAGATAGAGACTCTACTATACTGGTTTGCGTACAAAAACAACGACCCTTTGTTTTGCAAATCATTATCTACGTAAAAAGAGAGTGGGTTTCTCTATCTTGAGTTTTGAAGCAAAAAGATAGAGATTATGAGAAGTACGTCTTTCCCCAAAACCAGGAACTAGCTTCAAAACTGAAAAGTCGTGAAGTTAATTAGTCAACAAGACAAAAAACGTTAGGTTCAAATGCACGCGTGCAGGTAAACTTCTACATGCATGATTACTGACTCACAACAAAGAGAGAAATGAAACCAAAGGTTTGCAAGTCCCAACGAAAGCGGAAAAAAAAAGGGAGAAAAAAAAAGAGAAATTACTAATAGACATGTATATATATATATATATATATATATATATATAATTCGTTACAGCCAATATTATTATTATTTTGGTTTAACAAGTGCATATATGTATTCTAAAATCGCATGACATGACATACCATATATATAAAGTGATATGATCCCTTTCAGTTTCTTAAAGGAAGAAACTCAAAAAACTGGTTGGAGGTGATTTCAGTGTCCATAGAAGCACTAGCACAGAGCATAGATGATGATTTCCTCTCAGCAAGAGAAATTCCATCTTGGTCATCCCTCTTGTGTGGAAATAGGTCAAGGGTTCGAGAATCTGCATTTTCATCACCACCATAGTAGTTTAAACTTTCTCTGTTGATGAGTGAAGATGATAAATTATTATAGTTTTGAGGGGATAAAAGTTGTGTGTTATGTGTTGTTGTTCTGTGTGAAGTTGTAGTAGGAGCTGCTATAGTAATAGGAAGGAAACAAGGCATTTCCATTTCTTGCAACTTAGCTTGTTTTTCTGATATGTTTCTCCTTAAAACTTGTATGCTGCCTCTCTCCTCAAACTGAGTCCACCCATTAGATCCCTTTTCTGCTATATCCAGTGCAGATTCCTGATAAAAAATACGGATAGTAAAAAGTTGGCAGTAAAAAAGAAATTTAAAATTAAAACATGAAAAAAAAAAAGAGATAGGATAGAGAGAGAAAAATGGGGGAGGGGAGAATTCAGAATTCAGAAATCACATTCAATTCAGAAGTCCAAGAAAAGTGTGAACTGATATAGCACAAAACAGTCCCAACAGAAAGTTAAAAAAAAAAACAGCTTTTGAAGTCTCTCCTTCTTTCCAAGATACAAAAAAGCTCGTGTTGTTTTCTTTAATTTTTTTTTTTTCATACTTACTTCTGAAAACCGAGTAAAAAAAATTGATTTTTGTTTTGGCTTTATTTATTATTTTCACCTAGTGAATAAAATAACAAGACCCTATTATTGGTATTCTATAGTCTTTGGGGTATCTTAGCTTAACTAAGCTGAATAAAATGTTGTAGTAGTACCGTGAACAAAGCCAAGAGTAATTACAGACCTCTGCATGTCCACTGCAGTTTGAAGTGGATGCCCACTTCTTTGTCTCTTTAACTCCACAACCTGTCTCTTTCAACCCTGTGGCCAAAATCCAAACACCACCAAAATTCAACGTCAAATCTTGCATCCTAAAAATCATAAGAAATCACACACTCTCTTTCTCTCTCTTGGTTGTAATCATCAGTGCAAGAGTGATGTATAATGTAGGAATCTTTTGACCACTAAAAGAACCTTGAATAGCCCCAAAGGCCTCAAAAACGTTATGGTATTAGCACATGATATAGTATCTAGCTGTATTATATGTACCCTATTGGCTTTTCTGAATTTCCCATAACGTACTACTTTACTTACTACTCTTTCTTTCTTTCTTACCTTCACCAGAAGAAGAAGAAGCAGCAGCATTGTTATTATTATTTTCCTCCATTTCCCTTCTACGCCGCTTCTGTCTCTCTCTGGCCTTATGATTCTGGAACCAGTAGAACACGTTCTTCCCTTCAATCTTCCCAAACTGGCGCAACTGCGAAGCTATTTGTTGAATTTGTTCAGCTGAGGGTGTTTTTGTGCCTTGTTTATACAATTCCTCAAGGACTAGTAACTGCACTGGCGTTGGACTCCACCTTGTGCTATGTTGCGGCTGAGACTGCACATTATTGTTATGGGACCCTGTGCTATTTGTCCCTTCCTCTGCTAAATTACCTGCACCATAGGACACATGGAAAAACAAAACAAAATGGTTAAACGTAGTGTATGTTCATACTTTACAAATCAAATGTGTATTAACCACATTAAAAAAAAGGCGCTATACCATGAATATGTATGAGAATTTCTAAGAGTGAGTGCGTGTTTGGATAAACGTTGTTGCTATCATTCCCAAGATTCAAAATAAAATATACAAAGAGTATATATATCCTTCTTCAATAAAAGCATATTCAAAACTCAAAAATATGTTTAGAATAATGGCTAATTAATTATCCAAACATCGAACTTAAATATTTGCTTAGGCTTACCAACATGGTGGTTGAAGGTGAGGATGTGGTTGCAGTGGGTGCAAATGCAATAAGGTTGGGCTATTGAGCAGAATGTGGTGATTTTCGGGGGTGCATGGGAATTGAGGGTGGAGTTTGGAGCGGAAGAGTGAAAGGTGCTACCAAATGAATCAGACATGTTGAGGTTAATTTAGAATCTATGCTACAAGGTCTTTTGTCATATATTGCACATTGGCTACTAAGGTTTCAGCCTTTTGGGGTTTTAAAATAGGGTTTCTGTGTGAGAAAGACGTAATGGAATGGGATGAAGTTAAAGGGAGGAACTGTGTATTTATAGGGAGAGGGAACGTTGTAGTAAAAGCTTTAGGTGGAACAGCAACCAACAGAAGAGTTGACCCATATGTGTGTAATAGTATACAATAGTAATAATAGAGAAATCAAGTTAAGTATTCAAATCATGAGGAGAGAGAGAGGGAGAAACAGAAAGAGAGAGGTGGGAAATGGAAAGCGTAGAACTCTGAGAGATTTGGAGAGTGAAGGTGTGTGTGTGTGTGTGTGTTTCTTAAAAAGGACACAGCATGAAGATGATGTAGTGTTATTAAAGTTGCTTCTTCCCCATGTCTCCTCTTTCATCCTACACAAACACGCTCACATGGTTAATTTTTTTTCCCCTCACAGTGCTTTGTGCCTTTCACTCTTCCTTTCTCCTCATCCAAAGTTTTTTTTTTCTCCACCTCTTGGTTTAAGACACATAACCTACAAGTACACAACGGAGACCTGTTTCGTATGGGTACTTCTTTGCTTTGTCTTGTACCTGACAGTTGACACTGTGTATGCACACACTACACTTTTGGACAATCACAACTTTTAAAACCCACTATTGGAAAAAAAAATTATCTAAATCTTGCTAAGCAATTAAGCAACTCCCTACCATATTGTGATCTAAGATTGATGTGATGTTTTCACAAAGGTTCCTATTCATTCCAAATATATACTCATAAATAGTTAAGAAACCATCTAAACTTGATAACATTTTATGTGACCCAAGACATTGCCATATAATAAAATAAAATTGCTCATTTTCTTCCAATTCATTCCAAATATATACTCATAAATAGTGAAGAAGGCACCTAAACTAGAACAATTTTGAGCTAACACAGCTCTAACTGAAGGTATGTTTGGAGAAACGAATATTTACAATCAAGACAGTTTCTAAAGGCAAAATGTTAAGTTAAGGCTCAATTCTAAAGGCATACGATTTGATATATATTATTGATGTTTATTAACTTGTATCTTTCCTACTTGCCTTTTTCTGAATGTAACGAATCTTTGAGTTAGAATTCCTTGCACTAATTAAGTTTACAAATGAGAAGCAGAGGGCCAGAGAAATAACAAGCACTTTATGCTAACTATAAAAACAGGTATGTTTATTTAATTTCAGCCAAAATGTTTTACTTTCACGTAACTGCAGAGTATTTTGGAAGGCTACTAAAATAAAGTCAAGATTTCTTGACAGCAACTACAAAATAAATCAATCTGTTGCAATTTTTTATGGCTTGCCGGTACAGTTAGATGATACTTGAAATAACACTGAAAATCGAGATCATAATTTTAGTAACCTGACATGATCATATGCAGCCTTTTTCGATCTTTTAATCTACCTTATCTCGACTGCAATAGGTCTTTGGGGAATAAAATGCTTCCAATAATTTGCTTTTGTTTGTATAAAAAGTTTAGAATGGCTAGGGAAACACTTATCCCCGTGCATAGGAAAATACATCAACTTCGATGGGAATTTACAATGAAATTAACAGATATTCCTAAAACTAAATCAAGTATTAACTTTGCCAAAATGTTTAATTACACCAGGGGTTCGATCCCAAATTCTTGCGTATAAAAAAACATCTTTTAGAAGAGAGGTATATAAATCTCATAAATGAATATCAATACTCCAACATATTGGTCTCCATAGAAGGATATCTCGGATTTATCCAAATAATGGAATTGTTATCTAATATAATATGCACTTTTTTTTTACCATTTTATTATTTAATAAGATATCTTTGTAGACAAAGATAAGACTAATCATAGAGCTGAGAATAATATATAGTCAGGTAAGAAATATTATAATATATGTTCACTTTTTCTTTCATATTTTTCACCTCATTTTATTCCCTCTTTTTCTTCTTATTCACCACATCTATCACTTTTTCATTTTCCCTTTTCTTTTTATCTCTAGCTTCTTTCTCAAATTATTAGGCAGTTTTAAACAATCATGTGTCTATAAAAATAATTAATAACACTTGATTTTATGTCATAAATATTAGTTAAGACCAATAATTTCTCCATCTTTCCAATTTTAGTTTTTATATACTCCAAAATCTCATTTTCCCAGGTAAAAATTAGAAGTAATTTTAATAAAGGTTATCACAATTTACTTCTACTATGGTCAATGGCATACGATGTATTAATGGACATTTTATTTCAAAATACATCTAATTAAAAGGATAGGCTATTGGATTAACATTTTACGCGTACATATATGATCATACTAAGACAACGCGTAAAGAAAAGTCAGATTATTCTTTGTTCATGTATCACCGACCTTTTTTGTCATCCATCATTGTCATAAAATAAGCTTGCGTGTAGAGCATACTCAGATACTGAATGCTTATTGAATGTAAAGCAAAAACTTTATCGTAAAATTAAGGCATGGCTGCGTGTCTCACGTGTAAAATAAATACAAGCTTTGTGTACCCTAAAACCGTAAATAGTGGCTATTCATATCATATAGCCAACCTCAAACTCAATCTGTTGTCTCAAGTTTGGAAGCTGATTAACTATTGAATGAATAATAGATAGATAGGTGCTTGTCCCCCGACCATCTCTTACAAAGTCAATAATAATGTTGCCTTTATATTGTTTGTTGTTAGAGTTATTCATTTATTTATGCTTACAAGTTACAACATATTGAATACTAATGTCACTCTCGAGATATATCCTCGTTAAGATTTTATACAAAAATGCTAAAAAAAAATTATATGATCTTATACGAAGGTCAATGCGTTAAATATTTCGATATTCATAAGAATAATTTTATCACTCAATACATATATAGTCATATCTCATTCAAACAGAATTACCTAACACTGTAATTTAAACCAAAAAAATATGGTGCAGAAACAAATTACGAATTTTAGTTCTTTATGTAAATGTAGCATTATGCTATTTAATATTAATTAATTAGCATATATATTTCCTATATCTTTCACAGTTACAACAAGTGTTTTGTGTTGCATGTGATTGGAAAAATGGGTATACAATCGTTTTAAGAAGAGTGTTCAGAATTTAAGTAAGCTATTAATTAAAACTGTACGATAAGTATTATGTACTTGTTGTCTAGCAAACTACTAAAGATTGGTCAGAAGTATGAAAATCTTGAATTTTGCTAATAATCTCATAGTAAAATTCCAGTTGACTATTTCATGTTCTTCAGGTTGATACCATTACCAGGCTTACCCGGAAAGTGTAGAAGTCAAAGCTTCACTCTCAATATATTAATTTAACCGCTATTATACTATAATAATTTATAAGAAAAGAATAATGGAAGCTAAGATTAATGTGAAAACAGAATACTGGAATTTGTTCCACTGTTTCATGTTGTTCTGTAATTTTCTTTTTTTGAATAATGCTCTCAATATTTTTCCATGCTTGATTTTTGCATATCGTGATGTTTCAATTAATTAAACTCGTTCAGCGTCCAGATTTTAAAAAATATAACTGAAACAAATTAGTATGAAAGATGTATTATAATTGTATATTTGTATGGTCGTCGAGAGAGACTGAAATTAGGAACAATTCTTTTCAGTACACATTTGGATTGGGTCTAGCTTGTTTAAAGTATCAAAAGTGTAGTTATAATTGTTAATTAGAAAATGAACACTTAAGATTATATTTTGATAACTTGGCAGTTTTTTTTTTATTCCCAAGTCTAAGTGTGTGTTTTTGTATTTTATCCGCGAAAGTAGCACATTCATACATAAATACATGGACTATCATAGATATGTATACTGCTGAAATTTAGGTGGATGCTTAGCAGATTTGCTGTAATGGGTTGGTGTCCCTTGAACCAAATGTCAATATATTTTTGGTTTATTAATAATAAAAAAAAAGAATAAATACGTGGAAATATAAGTTATGAATTCACAGTACATGATCAGATTAAAACAATTCAAGGATCATAACTTATTTTTAAATTTTCATATCAATAATTTTTTATACTTCAATATATTTATTAATTGAAGGATCACAACTTATTGATATGAAAATTTAAAAATAATAATAAGACAGTACACAATCATGCATGCAGGTAGAATAACAAAATATATTACCTTATGTAAATCCATATCAATTAATATGCATCCATTTTAAAGTGATGATGCTTCTTATAAAAACTTCTTGTTTGATGTCTACAAAGACATCCAATAGAATTTAAATTATTTACTAGTATAATATCATCATAAGATGAACTCTTACCTTATAAGATATCAAACTCAATTGGTATACATCTATTTTTAAGTGATGATATTTTTTATAAAGACTGATTGTTAGATGTCTATAAAGATCCAATATAATTTAAATTATTCACTAGTATAATGTGATCATAAGACGAACTCTTACCTTATAAGATATTCAATTCAATTTGTTTGCATCTATTTTGAAGTGATGATACTTCTTATAAAGACTGATTGTTAGATGTTTATATAGATATCCAATAGAATTTAAATATCAATATAAAATAATTTTACACTTTGTGCATACTATTTAATATTTAAACTCTTTAGGTGGTGCATATTATTTAAACTCCAAGTACAACCTTTTATAGGTTTTTTTAGCTTCTTGCCTTGGGCATGGTTCGGGCCTCCTAAGTATTTTGTATTCCTTTTCTTCTAATCAATATAGGCAACTACTTGGGACACTCCAGCATTTTTGTTGGGACACCCATTAGTTTTATAAAATACCAAAAATATCCTTATTTTGGTTATAAATAGCAAGTTACGTTTTTTATTTCTGCAGTGCCTACTTTTTTGCAAAATCTCACTTCCTTAATATTAGTTGCTTCTGTTAACTTTCGTTTACCTCCTTTTCTGAATGTTTTTTGTCTCCAATGGTGTACATGCGTTGTTCACGAATATACGGTAGATGGTTATTCATTGCCAGAGAAGAAGAGGTAAGTAAATTTTTTTAAGAACATACAGATTGACAATCTATATGGTTCATACGGATTGTCAATCCGTATGAGTAATCCGTATGGATCATATGGATTAGTAATCCGCATGATCCATATAGATTAGCAATCCATATGGATCATGTGAATTGCTAATCCGTATGATCCATACGGATTCCGTAGGCTTTTTTTTAATTGTAAATAAAATTTTATGATTTATTTATTTAATTTGTTTTGTTGTGTAATTTTTTTTTTGTAATAGATTTAGCAATTTTATAAATATTGATTTGGTGATATTATTTTATAGTGGCATAAAAAAATTAAAAAAAATAATTTAGTAATTAGATTGGTAAAAAAAATGATAATATATATAAACTTTTAAATTTTCTAAAACTAACATTAGATTGCTAAACAATTAATTTAGTAATTAATTGAAAATAATTTAGTAATTAGATTGGTAAAAGTAACATTAGATTGCTAAAACAATTTTTTATATACATTTAAAATATTTACTAAAGTTGATAATTAAACAATTTTGATATTTAACTGAATGATGTATTTAAATGTTTATTACAATGATTAAAAATTAAACAAATATGATATTTAAGTGAACGATGTATTTAGATGTTTATTACAGTAATTGATAATTAAAAAAAATTGGTTTTATTGAATGATATATTTATTAGAATTTATATGATATTTATTAATCATTTGTTTAATTATAATATTATTTTTTATTTGTTATAGTTGAATGTTTTAATGAAGATATATAGTGAAAATGTAT
The DNA here is from genome assembly GCF_000004515.6 of Glycine max. Taxonomy (NCBI): domain Eukaryota; kingdom Viridiplantae; phylum Streptophyta; class Magnoliopsida; order Fabales; family Fabaceae; genus Glycine; species Glycine max. Next base: position 39,619,613 of record NC_038243.2, on the reverse strand, counting down.
TTTGTGGCTATATAACGTACAATACATTTTTTAAAATATGAATGTTTCTATGTCACCAAGCAGGTTGTTTATCATTGAATTTGTTAAAAAAATGCATTTTAAGTGTATTGTACGTTATATAGCCACAAAATACATTTTTTAAATTCAATGACAAAATTAAAGTGTTTCCTCACGACAATATCTTCCTCATTTTCAACATTCATATCAACTTCCTCAGACATGATACTATAATACATTCACTGTTCTTCGTCCATCTTAATAAAACATTTAACAAATTCAATGATAAACAACCTGCTTGGTGGCATAGAGAGATTTGAGGAATTAAAGTGTTTCCTACTTGTTGACGGATTATCTATGGTGCGTAAGTTTATTGTTATGTCAGTTTTTCTTAAAATAACATTTAAGTAACCGTTATTTGTTATTTGTTACATGTTGGTTACCATAGACAAGTGGATGAATATTACGAATATGGGATATGTCATTGCTTCACGATACACAACATGATCGTTGTTTCTCTTTCACGACAATAAAGCATGACATCTTTTCCTCTTAGAAGTCAACCACCACCAGATTCTTCTGTGCATCGTGTAATATGCATTGGTCATGTGTATGAGAATCATTTTGTCTAGGTAATTGCATAATTATTATGTTAATATAAGTGTTGACAATGTTGTTGGCTATCTTACATTGAATTTGTTTGTCGTTATGTAACAGGTTTTTTTTACTATCATTTACCACCATTGGCGTTGTTATGGAATACACATTGTCATCATGAGATAAAGCAATGGTCCACCCCATACATAGGTAGAATGCAGCGTTACACAAATTTGTCTAGGCTGAAAACGGAATTTGTTGATTTAGGTGATGAATAAACATAAAATATGTTATTTTCACTCACGTTTCTGTAAATAATTGTTTTGTTACGCTATGCATGTTATTTCCACTAATTATTTTAAAAAGTTATGACATAAATAAGTACTTTAAAAATAATAAACATATGGTTTCATTAGCTAATGAACACCAATTTAAACATTACATTAACTTACAACATAGTTGAAACAAACACAAAATCCCTACAATTAAGTAATACTAATTTGGCATTGATTCATGTTGCAACCGGGACATGTCGTCTTCCATTTTGATTACTAGTTTACTAAAAACAGCTCAAAATTTTTATTGGGTCAAATCGTTTCCAGTAGTTAGATTGTACTAAGACCTTCAGCACATCATCGTCAGTTTTCAGTTCAATTATTTCAAATTTGATAACTTTTTCTGAATACTCAGAATAACCTAGCTGTCAAAAAAACAATTGTCTTGTTGTTTGTGATTCATGAATACCATAAGGGGGAATCCCTTGAGGTGTAACTTGCTTGATAACATCCTTCAGTCCGTTGATGCTACATGCCGAAGGAATGTGAAATATTTTTGGAATTTTTCCTGTGAACGAGTAACCCACAAAGTCGTGTTAGCGTGGCATGTTCCACCTCCCGTTGTAAGATAGCAGGGCATCATGAGTAGGAGTCATAGCAGCTTAAAGTAAGTTTAATATATCATCCGGTGTTCTACCAACGCTATATAATAACTCAATTAGGCTAACACACGAGTATTGATCATTACACATTAACATTGTGTTAACATCATCATTTTTCAATTGCATACATTGAAAGACAAATTGGTTACTTGCATCTGCGAATCGTTGCCGGTAGTAAATTTCATCCAAATATTGATCGTTGGTTAGTTGAAAGGTAATGTGCATTATGTTTTTTAGTGTTTCAAAACCATAATCATTAGGTACTTAAATGGGTATCAGAGTGGAACTTTGGAAATAAACACCAGATTCGTTGTGAATAATCGATCCATTTGAAAAAATAAAAGCTAATCTGGAGTTAACAATGATCTGACTGCTTATTTCTCCCAAAAATGTCATAGCTTCTTGTAGAATTTGGTTTCTAAAGGTAGATTGGGTGAGAATATGTGATTGTTAAGAGTGTTGGTATGGTATATATAGATATTGTTCAATGAGATTGTTTGTGCTATTTAAAAAAAAAAAAATAGACGCATGCCATTTCCTGTGTTGCCAAGCACAACAATGTTGTGTCATGCTTTAATGTTGCATGAGACATGCATTATTACTATTGGAACTAAAAATAACTGAGTAGTCATTTATATGTCAGTATGTAGGTGTAATATTCATTTTTTTAAACAGATGCGTGCAATTTAGAGTGTGTTGTCAACTTTGAAAATGATTTATGATGCTTAAATGTTACAAAAGCCATACATTCATAATTTGATGTGGACAAATTAATTTATTCCTCAAATCAACATTAATGGCTAATTAACGATAAACGGTTAATAAATTTTTTTATAAAATAATTAAAAATGTATCTATAAGTTACACACCAAAATTATAAATTAACCAAATGTCACTGTGAATACATAAATGTGCCAAATAAAAAAATTATTCAAAAAATTAAAATTGACATATATAAGGCAAAAAAAAAACTTCAATGATCGTCCGTATGCCGCCTACGCCTCAATCTGTGACCTACAGTTAGTTGGTTAATGTAGCTTCTTGTGATGCTCAGACATTCTTCAACAATAGTATAGACTTTTGTTCCTTCGGTCAGGATCCTCAGGTTTACTAGCCTCTCCAACTTATCAGCAATTGCTACATAACCATCAAGTAAAAAAAAAAAACATAACAACTATTAATAAAATAAAAAATAAAACAACAAACACAAAATACCAAAAAAAATATATTATCATTGCATGTCCAGGACGATGAACATTAACGTCTGTTTCATCAATAATCTGTATGGTTCATACGAATTGACAATCCATACGACCCATACGGATTGACAATCCGTATGACCATATGACCCATACAGATTGTTGATTCGTACCCATACGGATTGCTAATCTGTATGATTTTTTTCACCCAAAATGGTCATGCTCAGAATACCAGCACAAACAACACGAACGAAGGAGCAACAATGCACAAACAATCATAAGGAGAATACTTACCTTGAAGGAGAACAAAGAAGAAGCAACAACGAAGGAACAGGAGTCACGAAGAAAAAGAACCAGGAACGGAGGAGCAGGACCCACTAAGGAAGAAGAAGAACCACGAACGAAGGGAGAAGAAGAAACAACAAGGAATGCGAAGAGGAAGAAGAAGAAGGCAAACGATGCAGCGAAGAGAAAGAAGAAAAGCGAAGAGGAAGAAGAAAAGCGACGCTAAGGTGACTCGTACGGACTAGTCACTTTTTTTTAATAAGCAAAAGGTGAAGGACATTTTAGTCCTTTCACCTTTGTTGCTAGGTGTCCCAATAAAAATGTTGGATGTCCAAAACAACGATCATCAATATATTATGAGATGACTTTGTTTGGTGTTGTAGAGTTCGAAGAGCCAACATAATTAGGACGTCAAACTCAATTTCACCTAGAATCATTTTTTTTTGCTAAATTTTTTTTTTTATTTAAACTCGATAAAGATACTAAAATTAATTATTTTTCCAAATACGTGTTAACACTCTTGGTGTAAATAATAAAAACTATCAAATTCTGATTTTTATTCATATCTCAAAGCCAAAGAGGTGAAATCTAGTGTGCAGTGGCAAGTACATAAACTGGTTTAACATTATTACAACGGTTTAAGCTTGCAAATTAAACATCATTACATCGTTTTTCTCAATTTGCAAATTCCAGATTAAAAAAAAGAAGTGGTTGATGGTCAGCTTACAAAGAGTGGTTCTGGCTCCACTTTTCGTCTGATCCTGAAAAAAAAATTGACAGAAAGAAGAAAGTATTTAGCAAAATCCACCCAGAAATTGGGACAAATGCCAAGTCAAATTTACATTACAAAATTGTGATATTTGGCAAATTCTACACTTCTCATAAAACAAAAATCTTTTCTGCACTTGCAAGTGTCAATTGTTGGGATTAAGAAAGACTTAGAGGAATTGATGTGGTACAAGCATAAGTCCAGAAGTGATGCAAACTCTAACAAAAGTTGAAGGCAAAGAATACTAAACACACAAAACTCAGGCAAAAATTGAAGTGGTTGGTATCCGAGAGATTCAATCAAGGCAAAGGTGAATGGTGTATTAATAATATGTATGATCATATATATCAGAGATATCTTTTAGTAAATAAACCTTTCAATGATAACTAAGTTCCTAAAGGTGGAAAAGTGCAAATAAACGAAGTCTTCCCATGATCTGAACTCACCAATTTTCTGGTGCCCATTTGCAGCCAACTGTATCCACCACATGCAAGCTGTAGGCATGTCTTGATTTTTGAGACTGGTTTTCAAAGCTGTGATTAACATAAAAAAACGGATAAGGATGAATTATCAAGAATCCACCTTCAAAGGAAACTTTCTTTCTTCTATACTTCATGATACTGATACACATTGTCTGAAGAGATTAGTTTTAACAAACCTTTGGTGTATAAGATCCCCATGGATGACAACCAATGACCCAGCTTTTACTTCAATAGGAACAAAATCCTTTTGATCATAAGATGGTGATGGTTGATCGAATTTGACACCATCTTTATCTCTTAAGAACCTTCTAACTAGCCCATCTACAGCAAACATAGAATAAAAAAGCAAAGGAAAAAAATTAGATTAGGAGAACCAAACAAAGGATAAATGATCCAGGTAAGAAATAAACCAAAAGGTAGGAAAAGGCTACTTTTATGAGATCCAGGAATTGCCCAAAGGCAACCATTTAATATGTTTGCATCTTCTAGGGCCAGCCACAGCCCGGTGCACGTTTGTGGTTCAGTATAAAGAAACGAGTTATCCTGGTGTGGCACTACTTCACCCCCAATGCCTGGTTGCTGTTAATAAAAATTTCATGATCAAGTAATGATAATGACCGGGCATCAAATACTTCTATACTTAGATACTCCATGTGGCCATATAAAAATTGCACGAAACCATGTGCACAATTTTGTTTTTTCACATTTGAATCATCAAATCAAATACTTAAAAAAACCAAATAAACAATAATAACAGCTTCCATCAATCAGTAAATTGTATAACTATGCTAGCTAAGGTGAGACCAAAGAAAAACAAGGTTTCTGCTCATTCATTTTAATGCACTTCAAAAAGAAAAATCATAGCATGTATATGAAACTCTAATGAAATCAGGTTGGAGCCCAAAATACTCGTAGCATGATTATAAACAAGAGAGAGAGAGAGAGAGAGAGAGAGAGAATTTCGACCAGCTTTAATATTTCAACTATATATAAAAATGGGTGGGTGTTCAAGTTCAAACCACAGCAATGTTGAAATAACCAACCCAAATATATCCATAGTGTATAAATAAGTCCATAAAATAATATCAAATTCAAAAGTATGCAAATAAAACACAAATGTAAATAAATAAAAAAGTAACTTTAACTATGTTTGATTATCAACAAAACCTAGATTCAAGAATCATTCAAAATCTAACAAGATATGTGCCATCTTGGAAGAAACATATAAGGTGAATAACTCAATACCATTACATGCATTAAACCACTATAACAGTAAAGTTTAAAAGCATCATTCAGCATACACCAATTTGATTGCAAAGTAAAGAAGTAACTGACACAAGTAACAATATTAAAATGGGGAAAGTGCATTTGCCAAATTGGAGTACAAATATAAAGAACCAAATCACACAATCCCCTTACACCCACTCTCCCTCCCGCCCTTGAACCAGGAAAGTAAAAGAACACATCCATGATGTCCAACCAATTCACATATATATTGCTCATACATAATGCCCCAACACATTAAAGTATTGAACTTAAGTTATTTCAACTATATGATCAGCAACTGAATGTCACAACGACAGAAGAAAAAATGCACCTTAAATATATACATTGACTGCATGACTACAGGTCTCTTGTAACCTAAGGAGTGCATCAAACTGGAAACTTTCTCAGAAGAAGAAAACTTTTTGAATGCCGGCTCAATCTCATGAAGAGCTGCACAAAATCACAGCACATCCCCAGCCACAACAAAAAAAAAAGTTAGATTCAAAGGAAATCAGATCAATTCAGAAGGAACAATGCTACTCTCAAGCTCATGCATTCACCAGTCAGCACAACAGCTCAGGTGGTTCTACTCCATCAAAGTTTAAAGGCTAGAAAGTTTACGCTGAGAAAAGTAGTGCCCCCACTGTCATAAACTAACTAATTCTACTATATGCTATGTGAACCAAGGTTTTAAAAAACGGTGCATGATCACAATTTCAACCATAACATCAAGATTTTGGAAGTTTCTGGGACCATATTGGCTGCATTTGTTTGCTACTTCCCGCAATATGAAGGATCACAACCGCAATTTAAAACTTTTATATGAACAGATAGTACCCCATTTCTACTTGCTCAAAACTTACATGCAGTTCCTTAAATGTTTTTATTGCTGTTTTCCAATTAGAATTAAAGCTCACTATACTAACCTTTAATACAAACCTTTATTACAAGGATTATCAACATGAAACTCTATTTCTGATTGGATGACAACACCAAAAGCATATAAACAACAGCATCTAAGTTTTATCCTTTACTCCTTTCTACTTCAAAGTAAAAGATGAAGTATCAGAATACAAAAAGCTCACCGTGACCAACTTTATTAAGGGACAATTGCTTCGGCTGCTTTAATTTACCATCATCACCAAATGCCTTCTCTGCCAAAAGTGAAACAGACAAATGATTAAACTAAAAGGAACCCAATGACTCAAAAACTGGAAAAGATTTTTTTTTTTTTAAATACCCTCAAAGAAGAAAGAAATCCTCTCCACGCTATCGAAAAAGTAATCATCAGTCAACTTTTGCTGAACAAAAAAACAATGTGCAAGTGTAAGAGAATAGATAAAAATCCAACTTTAAATAAAATGAAACTAAGAGGAAAAAAAATTAAATGTTGGGATTAGGAGTAACCTGGTTCTTGGTGGAGAAAATAGAGGCGGTGGAAGAAGGGTCAAACTCATCCACCAACTGCTCCATCCTCTGCATCATGGACTCAATCTCATCGCTACTTGCGAAAGATTCAATCACAAGATAACCTGAGCAAGTAGTTCCAAAGATTTGAGATTTGGTTGGTTGACTTAGGAATTATGCTAAGATCAAAAAGGGTACCTTGAGAGTTGAAGAATTGGAGCTGTTCTGGACTAAGTATCCCCATTTTGTGTTGTGCTTTGCTTTGCCTCGCAACTGAAAAGAGATTCGATGTTTAATGTTGTTGTACTTAGGTACCATTGGCCAATTATATATGATTGCAGTCTTCATTCTCATAAGGTCAAATTTGGATAATTTTATCCACTTCTCGTATTCAGTTAGGTGAGGTTGTTTTGAGGGTAATTAATTTTCTTAATATTGTAAAAATGACAAAATAAATTTTAAATTTACTTTTTAAAAAATTATATTTACGGTAAACCACAAGAACTTAAGACATATGTACTCAAAGATAGAACAGTTTTATATCAATCTAATTATAAATTATTATTTTAATTATTTTAAAATAATTATTTTAAAAAATTAATAAATACATGATAAGTTTAGATAGAATGATATTTAATGCATAACTTTTTCAAAAAGTGTCATATATAATGAATTTATTAACTTTTATAAAAAAAAAACATTAAAAGGTATATAAAAAAATGAAAATCATCATGCGTTGTATAATTTCAAATGTTTTTAATTTATATCTAACATGGTTTAAAAGCAGTGCTGGCGACACTGTGTCATGCATAAGGCGAGCCGGGTGCTCTATTCAACTTTGTTTTTCTTCCTCTTTTCTTTAAGTGGCCTGTTTATTCTTTTCTTTCACAAATGTAGGATGCTGAAAGCTTTTCTATGGAAGATGCAGTTATTGAAATTACTATATGAATGAAAATTATGATTGGCATATACATATATTTTTATACTGATAAAAAAAATATACATATATTTTTATAATTAAATGTTTTTTTAAGTGTCTCTTAATGTGTAGTTTTGAAATATCTTTCTGATATATATAATTATTATTTAAAACTAGCTTAGTGTCCGTCTCCTACACGGAATTATTTTTTTAATAATTTTTTTATATATTATAACTTTTTAAGTTATTTATCTATTAAATTTTAATTAATAAAAATATTATATATATATATATAATGATATTAATATACAATAAAATGTTATAAAAATCACATCAAAAATTTTATATGATGTATACTATAATTTCATATTCATGCATCAAGATTGTATTTTTATAAAATTTAGTTCTTCATAAAAAGTGTACCCCGTGAATTTTATTTTATATTTAATATATTTTCTATATTTTTATATCAATAATAAATTTTTATATTGTTAATTGAAAAAATTTAAATCAAATAAGTTAATTTAAAATATTATTAAAATTTGTTAAGGAAAAAATTGATTTGAACAAAAAAATTTATTCTAAATGAGTGAATTTATTGAAACTTCAAATGTTCTTTAACATTTGTACATATTTTTATCAATTAATGTTTAAATATGGTTCATGAATTTAATGAATTTAATATTTTATTTTTATATTTCATTCTTATAATTTTTAATTATATGATATGTAAACTTGAGTTTATCCTTATTATGCAAAACTGATATAACTTAATATATTTTCCAACTAAAAATAAAAGATTGATTAAGATTTTTCTTATAAAAGTGAGAGTAAGGTGGAAAATAGCTTAGAAAAAGATATAAATGGTTCAAAGTATAAGTTTGCATGTCGCAATACAATTTTAGTATTGAAATGGAGTTCGTTGTTTATGAGAAATCAATACTAACTAATTCTATGAGAATTAAAATTCATATACATTGATAATTAACTATTAAGGGGAAAAAACTAAATCAAATAATATTAAAGCCAAGAATCTTCATCTTTAGCCAACAAAAGTTAGTCTAATTGGTAAGTAACATATTTATATTCTAAAAGATCAATTTTTGATAACGATGTGAGGACATTATTGGTGGTAATAGTAAGTACTTCTAAATGCATTCTTTAATGTCTAAGGATTATTCTATCCTTGATGGGTCTTCGGATCCAACTTACCTAAATTTTTTGTATTTTATTATTATTATTTTATTAAGAATACAATTATTATTATTTTATTAAGAATACAAATTCTAAAAGTAAAATTGTTTACATTTAATAGAATAATCGTTGAATTATCCCATTAACCCTAATAAAATAGAATTTGTTTACATAAAAAAATATTTATTTGAATTAAAATTGAATTGAATAATATCATTTAATTTGAAGAAAATAAATATAAAATTATCACATCACATCACTTCATACTTTTATATTAGATAACAAGTTACAAATTACTAAATATTTAATTTGAGTTTTACACGAGTACGTTTACCAAATCTTTTAAATAGTATATTTTCAAATTGAAAATGTTTGATTAAGTTCATATATTCTTAGATTAATCAATTAATGACGAGGTAAATTTTTATTTTAAATTTATTGGAGTCATTGAATCTTTTGTAGAGTAGATTACATCTTGTGAATGGACTAATTTTGTATAAAAATGTAAAATTATTTCATCATATAAATAAGAAAATAGGTTATACATTAATAATATAAAATAATTTCACATCATCATTCAATCACACTCCATCATGTATAGTAAATGTGTTGACTATTACAAAATTATCTTAAAAGTCATACAAATAAGGTTAAAATATATTTTTCGTGTCTATAAATATCAAAAAATTTGAAATTCATCCCTACAAATTTTTCGATGTTTTTTGTCCTCTTAAAATTAAAATGTGTTATTTTTTGACTCGGGGTTAGATGTGAATGAATCCGAACCTATGAGACCTTCTTTTTAATCTATATTTTAAAATGTAATGTTTGGAGATTAAAAACCATCACAAATTACAATTTTTTTTTAAAAAAAAATCGAATCACAATTTGTGGAGATTAAAACCCGTCACAAATTATAAGATTTATTTTTTTTTTCAAAAAATCTCTTTCTCCCTAACCCATAATAGCCACCACCCTAGCACCATCACCATCAAACCTGCCCCCAATCACCACCACCAAAACTATCAAACCACCAAACATCACTCGCGCTCTTCTCTCCCTCGAATCTATGACCTCAACGCCCTTGTGTGTCTCCACTACCACCATATCATCATTTGTGACCCCAATGTTGTTGTGTGCGTTGTGTTGGCTAGTGCAGGTAGTAATGCTCGGTGGAGGAGATAGTGCAGGTGGCGACACAACACGAAGGAGATGGATAGGGTGGTGATGGCATGGTGGTCAGAGTTGTGGTCGAAGGAGAATTGAAGGGGGTCAAAGGAGAGAGAATCTGAGAAAGAGAAAGAGAAAACATAACTCTAATGATTTATGATTAGATGATCATATAAAACTTTTTTACACAATCAATGCATCATCATTAAACTCTTATAAAATTATGATCCTTAATATTTACTTCTTCAATATGTTGTACACAAAATATTAGAAAAGAAACATTAGTATAGAAATTGGTTATGTAATTATAGAGCATTTAAGTTGGGTATATTTTGCAGAATAGTATAACCCACTTCTTGTTGATTGGATTTTTTTTTTTTATTAAAGTGATATAATTTGTGATTATATACTATGGCATTTATGGTGCAGCATTTGTGTGATCTGGTATGAAATATGAATGGTGAACTAATTACATTCACTGGTATCATCGCTAAAACAATGGGGAACCAATGTGAAAGAATAACAAATGCGTACAGCCATAAACCTACGTAACTAGCAATGGGCCCCTCAATATGAGGGTAAACAAAATACAAAATTGAAAACAGGACCAAAAAAATAATCTAAAACAGAACAATAAAATAGTATGGAGGGACACCCTGAATTTTGTAAATGTACAGAGAGCTTGCCACAGACTTAACACATGAATATCGTACTCCACCAGGTTAATGTACAGGCAGGGTGTGAAGGAACACGAGTATGTCATTTTGGCTCTTTAATCATCAACTTGTTCGACACAGCAGGTGCTCATTCATATGTGAAACCATCTGTCAATGTTCTGGAAGAGATTCCTGCAAAGGAGAACGGTTGCCATTCTGTTCTGAATTGGCATCACGTACAAAAAAAGATGCCACTGCCTTGAAATTCAATCCAAATATATAATCAGATCAACGAGACCTTCAACAAAATCCTTTTCGACCCCCGAAAATTGGAGTGTATGCCCTCCCACCAGATGGAAAGGGGAAAAAAATGAAACAATCATAATATCAGAAATACAGTCAGCAGCAAGGCATGCTCACAAAATCATAGGTAACATGAAACACCCATCAAATTCTGTGAGTAGATCAAGTTGCTAATGAAGATCTCAAATCGTCAGTTCTGTTGGAACGACACATACAATCTGGGCATGGAAAGCTGTATATAGAATCATTTGGTCTCTTAAGCTCAACTCCCTTGGAATCACTATGCGACCTCATGCTCAGCAGTTGACGTTTAAGACTTTTCCATCTGGAAAGTAATGAAAGTAGAGGAGGCACATTTAGATACTTTCAATTAAAAAAAAATCTTGGAACATTTTTACTAACAGCTACAGACCTCTCATTGAACACAATCAGAATGATCGAGCTATATGGTTCTTCAAAAACAAAACTAGGGATTGAACATATAACATACTATCTCTCTCAACATTTTCCTCTTAGACTTAATTGGAGCACAAGTACAGTTGGGCATAGTTGTAAATGCAAGAGTTGCATAAAGTAACATAATTCTTCTATAAACTATAAAGTAGCATACTAATTCATTCTATCCTCATAAAATTTAACAAAATAAAATATGCCAATATGTAACATACCCAATATTGGGATTATCAAACAGTAATGCCAACTTCCGCTTATCTGGCTTAATTGTTTTAGCATGTCCACCATACAAGAATCTTCTGTGACCCAGCAGAAAATGAGGGAAGTTGCCTCCCTGAGTTGTGACAAACACCTCACTTTGAAGACAAACTGTGTAATCTATAGCAGCCATCCTGGAAGAATAATTCTAGAAGAAGTATCCCAAGTCAAAATCATAGCATAAACCAATGATAGAGTGGTCGAATAACATTAGAGTACAAATGTAAACCTTAAATGGAGCAAGCTCCTCTTCAGAAGCTAGGGTCTCCTTAGTATGTAAATTAGGAAACATTTGAAGTAGCGGAGCCATTGTTTTCTCGGCATTATATATTTTTCCAGATGCCAAAAAGATAGATGTGTTCTTCGTGAAACCCATTCCCCTAAGCATGAGGCCAACCTGAAGAGATGGATCAAGGCATTGATTATAAATAAAACAAATGAATTAGGTAAAAACAACAACAAAACTTGCTGCATAAGGAGAACTTCAATTTTGGAAACTTCTAGCTAGACTAACAACTTCCAAAAAGAAAGCACTCCCAGAATTTTTCTTCCTCTTCATACAGGCTAAAATCACTAGAGCTTTAAGCAGGCATTTACCTCTAATGGGGTAAGGGGGCACTTCCCATTGATCCTGATTGCTCCTGGACGTATAACTCGTCCTGGTTTTGTAAATTTCCCTTTCCAACCTCTTTCTCTAGCTGCAATCATGTCTTCTCTCTCCTGTTTTCCACCATCGAAAACACAACAAGAGAAAGCAACCATATCCTGCCCATGGGAAATCATTTGCATCAGTTGCAACAAATATTAACATGTCAACGTTCAAAATTATTATAAACATTCATATCTGATAAAAACAAACCTCTTCAAAACGAAGATGTACGGAGACATATTTACCACCATTAATGGCGCTATGTTTTCTCATTCTTTCAACCAAAGATTCACCTATTGTCAATATAGGACTTGAAAACCGTAAAGCCTCATAATTTGCTAAGCATCTAAGACGCTGGACAGCTGGAGGAGCATCAAATGATAATCTATTTGCAAAAGGTGAAATCCTTATAACCCTGCATGAATAAAATTAAATTCAATATCTACGTAAAAGCTCCCAGCCTCCTTATCTCAAAAATAATAAACATATTTGATGATAACAATTTTACAGTAAAATTATCTGTTGTTTGTTGTGTCCCAAATTGAGTAAAGATGGAGCTTCACTGTGGTATTCAAGCCATAATACCCGAACTCCCTCCCATATAATCCAAATGGATAGATAACAAGCAAGAATGAAAATATATCTATATGAGGAGTGCTAGCAACACTCTCTTCTACTGGCTGAAATTTATTAAAAATTACAACTCTTGGAAGGTCCTACTTCTAAATCAAGAAAGAGAATAAATAAGTGGAACCCACCAAAAATTGTGATTTCCAATAAATTTCAGTCAATAGTAGAAAGTATTAGAAAGAGTGTTAGTGAGAGTGTTGTTAGCATTCCTCTATATTTAATATAAGAGGAACGCTATTGCTAGCGACACTCTTTTTGACACTCTCTTTTTAACACTCTATAATAGGGATGGCAACGGGACGGGTTTGACTATTCCCATCCCAGCAAATAGCGGGTGGCATACCCGAACTCGACCCTGTTTTCTTAAGTCGGGGAAAACCCAACCCCGGTCAAAGCAGCTTTTCCTCGTCAAAGTCAGGATAGGGTTGGATGGGTATCAATAGGTTTGATTTTTATTACCATGACTACTCTATAATTAGCTGAAATTTATTGAAATAACCAATTATGGTGGGTCTCACTTCTAAATCAGGAGAGAGAATCATTAAATGAGAAGAGGGACCCACTATAATTGGTGATTTCCAACCAATTTAGGGCAATCAGAGAGCGAGTGATAGAGTGTCAGAGTGAATGTCCCAAACATTTCTCTTAATATAAGTTTTTGCTAGCGTTACCCAAACACGTGGGCCGTGGGCTGTGGGCCCTTACCCTTCCTTTCCTTAACAGAAAACAATGAAAGAAAATCAGCTCAAAACATCAAGCAGAATCCTAATTCCTAGCCGTGAATGAAGCCAAATATACCATATGATGGCAAAGAGGCCACAACACTACAACATTGTGCACTGCTTTCTCCTCCTATATATATATATATATATATATATACACACACACACATTGGACAACTAACAATTACTCTAAACTGTTTAATCGATAATTATTTATGATCAATGAGAATAATGAAATAATTTATACAAGCATCATACACTCACTTTTCTTCAAGTAACTTAGGGAGTACCACATCTTTGTAATACTGAATAGATGACCATGCCTTGATCCTGAAATTGTGAACATTTGTCATGTTGCTGCCAAATCTTTCCATTAGGTACTCAGGAATCTTGTCAACCACCCGTACATCATTTTTCAAGGTATTGACAAAAAACTCTTCATCATAAATGTCCCGGAATTTGCTGGACACATGAACATTCTAGATCAGTTTAGATTGTTTCAAAATGAATACCTTGATCAAAATCATTAAAAACATCAAGAAACTCCCTGCAACCAAGAAATTTATAAAGTACTAATATAAATGCATAATATTCCATTTGACAAAACAGCTTACCAATAGTCATATTCAACACTGTAAAAGGATGTTTCCTCTATTAAAAGACAATGATCAACAAGGAAATTAAGGGAGTGTTTGGTTTGACTGTTTTCTGTTTTCATTTTCACTAAAAACAGAAAATGGTGATGAAAATGTGTTTGGTTGGATTTTTGAAAACATTTTCAGTGAAAATGAAAACATGAAATAACCAGAAAATGAAAATAATAAAATTTCGTTTTCAATGTTTTCAATTGAAAACAGAAACCTTATTTTGGATAAAATGAAAATGTCATGGCAAAGAATGTAATTTTAAGCAAATCTAAAAATACAAAAAAGACAAGAAGTCAATATATCATAAATTTTTAGTGTTTTTATTTTCTGAAAACAGAAAACAAGAAGTCAAACCAAATATGTTTTCAGAATTCTAATCTTTTGAAAATGAAAACAGTTTTCAGAAAATGAAAATAGAAAATGAAAACAGAAAATGAAAATGCAAATCAAACACCCCCTAAGATTTCACTATTTAAATGTTTTAACTATCTAAATTGACATGAAAGAAAATCTTAACAAGTAGTTTCAAATGGAAATCTCAGACATTTTGGTAATCTAATTTTCCCGATACAAATTAAGTGCATCCTACTTGAGTATAATATCTCTTGTTGGATCAGTTTTCCACTTTTCTTGTTTTGGAGGATTTGTTATCCTCTAGTAGTTGTGCTTTCCCCCTTTCTCTCTATAAATAATTTTATTTTTCAAATAAGTTTTTTAACAACAGCATGTGAAATATATATATATAATAATTGACTTAAAAGTCTAAAATGTTGTTAATCTTATGCCAACATAAAACACTAGATTTTCCTAGTCCTGAAAAACTAAAATCGATAGAATAACAAACCAACCTAGGATCTTTCCATATGCTATGATAATGAAAGTTGGGGATTACAAGGGTAGCATTGAGATAGCCAGCTACAGCAACTGCATTGCATACCTATGAAAAATTGATATCATTCACAAAATAAATTAGTTGAATGAAAATACATTAAACACATTTTGAATATATGGAAAAACAGATTGTACACAAAACACTTACTGATGTCCTCTGCTGATTTAAGCCACCATTAGCCTCCACATATATGTATCCATTTGATTCAGGTAGGTCTATCAACAACATTAGAAATATAAATTCATAGTTAACAAAACTCAGTACACTGCAGAAGATAAAGATATGATTTTCCAGATTTATCCTAAAAAATGCAAGCATTAAGCTTCAACCAGAGGAACTAAATGAGTATCAACAAGGAATAGACAAATAAATAGTGCCAAAAGCACTAAAATAATTATACAGCAGAACAAAAATTGAGATAAAAAGTATAATGTCATCATTTAATGTGCATCATCAGTTATGTTATACCTTCTGAAGATCTGTTCACACATGGCTTCCACTCACCACCTCTATAGGGATACTTCCATATTGTAGATATCTGAAAGGAAATTTACAAGCCTGTCACTGAAAGTAGCCATCTATACCCAAAAAAACAAATGAAATTGGAAAAGTATGAAGATTTGTAAAGTATTACAGAAGAAACCAACTAAAAGATCCAAACTTTGAAAATAAGAAAAAAAGATGCATGGTCAGAATCAAATATCTTCCAATAGCTAGTGGGTGGTCATAACCAAAATGATATGAAAGATTCTGAATTCTGAAGATATTATCCTTGCAAGAGCTGAAAAACATACATAAAAAAGTTATAATTTTAGCTGCCAGCATTCAAGAAAATTTCATACCAATATTACAATCAAACATTAAATTCTCATCAAACATGTCTTAACAATATAAACCTCACTCTTCTCCTAGCTTAGTGGTCAGTTGATATCTTCTCAAACCAAAGAAGCATAGGTTTGAACACGACATATACTGCCTCTCATAAAATATTCCCATCAAACATGAAATTTTGTCCCATGTGAAGGTATGAATTCTCTACTTATAAAAAAGACACCACAAGTTCTTAATATACACATACACTATACATAAGCAGTTAATTCCCTTTTCTTTATTTTGGTAATGATTATTATCATCTCAAAGGAATCCCTTGGAAGTTAGGTCAAGATTAGTTTTTTTAAAAAAAAGAATATGCTAGAAGCTAAGCACAGGAGAAAGCAACAAAAGGAAATTTGATGCTTCTTCCAATGGTTTTTTCCTTCTAGTACCACCCAGCTTCCTTACCAAGACTTCGTGTTAGGTTTGACCCCTTGTGAGTCTCAATGTCAAGCTTAGAATATCCTTTCCTATCAAACCATCAGGTCCTATGACCTCCTTTGTAACTGGGGGAAAAAAGGAGGAACTTTGGTAGCCAATACTAAAAGTAGTACTTTTCTTATACAA
This sequence comes from Glycine max, assembly GCF_000004515.6. Classification (NCBI taxonomy): domain Eukaryota; kingdom Viridiplantae; phylum Streptophyta; class Magnoliopsida; order Fabales; family Fabaceae; genus Glycine; species Glycine max. The sequence continues at coordinate 39,602,741 of NC_038243.2, read as the reverse complement.
ATTCGAGATAATATACTTAGCCAATATGCACAACATAAAACATTAACACCTTTTATACTCATATTTATCTAGGTCAAATTCAAATATATGCAGCACAACTATTACAATCTCGGTCAACAAAACTCCCAAGACCTAACACAATAACAATCCTAACATTCTCACAGACAATTCATCATCAATCGCCTTTGACAATCAGAACCAATTTCCTCTATCCAAAATCCGCAATCACACATTTTTAAAACATCTGCTCAATCAATTACTCACATTACCCTAGCCTCCAGATTCAAACCTGGCAAGCAATCTAACCATAAATACGCATCACAAAACTCAAAAGCTCTTCCATAAACAAGTTAGTTACATTTGAAACAGCAAAATCCATACGCAAAAACTAAACCTACATTTGAAATACAAAACATACATGAGAAAAACGCAGAGTAGAAACTCGATTCCAAACATTCCAAATAAAAAAACAAAAAAGAAAACAAATTTCACCGGAATAACCTGACGAATCACAAATCACCAAAACCCGTCGAGATATATATATATATATATATATATATATATATATATATATATATATATATATAAACAAACAAATAATTAAAATATTGAGAGATTTCAGAACGAATCGAACCGCATCGGCGGAGGAATTATCGGAATCCATGTCGAGGCGGAGCTTGGCGAAGAGCTGAGGGCTCCGGTAGACGGAGCCAGGCGCGGGACGGTGTTTAATTACCGGAACGACGTCGAACGACGCCGTTCCCATGTAGAGGAGCATTCCGGAGATGTAAATGAGAGGAGCGAAGAGAAAAACGCCCTGTCGTCGAAGCAGAACAGAGAGGAACATCCAGCTGAGCCGCTGCGCGGCGGTCCGACCGCTCCCCCGGCTCGGAGAGAACCGCCCGGCCTTGGACCGCCCTGCGTGGCGGAGCCTCGGCGACCGGAGCGGAGACGGCGGCGGTGACGGCGTCGAGTGCCCGCTGCTCGGTAGCCGGTTGTACGGGTGCATTTGGGATCAACGTTTCCGCATCACAACACAACTCTCTCTCTCTCTTTTTCTCTCTAAAATGGTCCCAGAAAACGACACCGTTTTGGGGAGGGTTGTGTGTTTTTCCTGAGGGAAGAGAGAAAAGAAAAGAGAGAAAGCACGTGGGTTGGGTTGGCTATTGGCTAGACTAGCAGGGGAAGAAGGGAAACGCAATGCAGTGACTTTTCTTTTTTGTTTTTGTTTTATGGAGAGGGAAACAAAGAATAGCACAAAAACGCATGCTCTGTGGGTTTTTACTTTTTTTATTTCTTGACATGATCTATTCATTTATTTGGATAATATTTAAATTACTATTGTGCTACATTCACATGAACATAAATTATTTATTTAATGAGAGATTTTATGTTTAATTTTGATTGTGTAAATTTTTTTTCAACTAACAATTGTAAGGATAAAATTAATTTTTAATCTGATGAAAATTTGAAAACATTCATAGTTTTTGATCCGGGAAAAATAAATTATTGTCTTTTTTCTATTACTTTGTGACTGAGTGCAGGTGCTAGAAGAAAGGTATCACGCGGATCAGAGGAGTGAATGGTTTCCAACGAATTATGCTTTTCTGAAAGTGTTGGTAAGGGTAATAAACATCATCTGGGTCTTGGAATTTTTATTTCGAATGAGTACAATGTGCCATGATTTTGGATTTTGACCTTGCAATAAAGAAGAAAATTGAGTTTGATGAGTCATCTCCAGTTTGCATTTTTTTGTTCTATTTTTTTTTTTAAGGATGTTGTTCTTTTTTTCTAATCTTATCATTTTTTTTAAGTGAAACTAATCTTATCAAATTAACTCATTCCTGAGAAGTCGTGTTGTCGATATGTTTTAGTATATGTCGTAATCGCGTTATTTAGAAGGATTCTTATTTTCTTCACGGCTTTAACTGGAGGTTGATATTAAATTTGTTATAAGCTTTACATGATCAGACATTTGATTTAATTTTGAATGATGTCTGTAGTGAAGTTATGATTAATGACCATTATTTTGAGCACATAATTTTTTTTTCTTTCTAAATTTAAGAAATTATAGGGAAATATAAAAATGTATGTATAGTTAGTGAGATTATGTTAAACTTTAAAGACTCAGTTAGCATGATTTTGTTTTTTTTATGGAAATATGAATTTGTTATGTACAGGAAAATCATAAAAAAAAATTAATCAAGTAATTAGACACAAGTTATTAATGTGTTAAAATTAAAATTAAATTGTTTACTTAATATTTAAATTTGATTATTGATAAAAAAATAATTTTTAATTCAATTTTAATTATATTCAAATCAAATTTCAGATTAATCAAGATTTTTTCCAATCAACAGGGTAAAAAAATGATAATAAATAAAAATAACGATAGTTCAATAAATTTCGGCGACAAGCAAGTTTCCACATAACCCTATCTAAGTAGCAAATTTTAAACATCATTTAATTATGCTACTTTTGACAAAAAAAAGTACTTAAGGATATGCGTTAAGATGTGATTGATCTCCTTATACCTCTGTGTCCCAAACGTGTATGAAAAAACCAACAATAATTGTGTTCGAGTGTTGAACCAAAAATTTATAATTATAAATTTGAAAATTTTTACACAGGTTCATATGACACATGATAAAACCACACAATTTCTCAAGGTTAGGATACCACGTGTAATCATCTAAAATTATTTAAATAAAAATTATCTAAATATATTATAATTTAATCTTTTAGTAAAAGAAAAAAACAAATTGTATTTAAAAAAGATAGTATAATTATTTGATTTTAAAGATAATAATAATAGAAAAAAGTTGGCTTCAGTCAATTTTGCAACCCAGTGCATGTAAGTCATAAAAATAAATATACTATTCAGGGTCCACAAAATACATATGTTATGTGGCAGACATATGTCAACCTTTTATGTCAATCTTGACGTAAGAGTATGAGCACCCAACCCTTAACATTCGGACTCCTTAACGGACAGGTTATCTTTAACTTTTTATTATTTGAATATATTGACATCCCTTTATCTCTTAGTATTCAATTATCTACAAGGCTACACATTATTTACAAGGTACAATTATTTTTAAGCTACGTGTTAGCTGTAACATGATCTATAAGTTACCAACTATTATCTATAAGTCGATAATTATCTACAAGGGTTATAACAACCTATACAGAAATAAGGACCCGCAACTCCCTCTACACACTATAAGTACCAGATTCCCTCGTACTCTCTCGCACATTTACAAGCTCACGCTAACACGCTATTTAACACACTTACCTGCTTACAAATTTGTGTATTCTTTCTTACTCTTATAACTCATATGCTTACTTGAGCGTCGAAGTCTTTTATTTTACAAGTCCCCCTTCTTGTACTCTTAACAAAGGTCACTCTCTAGCCGACACGCGAAGTCCTATAGCCTAACTTGGCCTCGTCCATCCTAACGTGCCCCAGCTTCGGATTTTGGTAAGTACATTTGGCGCCCATCATGGGGCTATGGTAAAACATATCTCATGGTCTCTCGTTACCTCTCTCTTTCACATCTATGGTTAGCACTCGGTCCGGCCTCATACGCGAGACCCCTTTCGAAGGCTCCAATCCTCCGGCGGCAACCATGTCAGCCTCGTCAAACCCAAGGTCCACCCTTGGTAAGTCCTACAGGTCATTTCTCCAAAGGACTTGCAAAACTCAAGGTCCGCCCTTGATGAGTCCTATAGGTCGTTTCTCCAAAGGGCTCGCAAAATCCAAGGTCCGCCTTTAGTGAGTCCTACAAGTCGATTCTCCAATTGCTCGTCAAACCCAAGGTCAATCCTTGGTAAGTCTCATAGGTTGGTTCTCCAAAGGCTTGTCAAACCCAAGGTTCGCCCTTGGTGAGTTTCATAGGTTCACAAAACCCAAGGTCCGTCCTTGGTAAACCTCAACATAGCTCTACAGGCTTGTCAAAACCTAGGGCAAACACATCCCTGGTCCAAACCTTGTTAAACCCAAGGTTCACCCTTAGTGAGTCCTTTTTTTGCTAAGTTTCATCTCCACATGAACTCAAGGTATGCAAGGTCTACCCTTAACAATCTTTTATAATCCTAACTTTTATTTTTGCAAGAATACAAGAACATAAAAAACCCAAGGTCCACCCTTGGTACGCACTCATGTAAAACCCAAGGTCCACCCTTAGTAAGCACTCATTCAAAACTCAAGGCCCTCACCACAGTTAAAGGTCCAAGTTCCACAAGACGAACTACCACCAAACTGGTTGACAAGACCTTCAACCAGGTGCAAATCACACCAACTCCTCATGAACATCAGAGGAGAAGCTCCGCAAAGTGAAAAGGAAGCATCATCGCATGAGTGACAAGACCTTTAATCAGGTCGAAATCAAACCTCAGATAATTTCATCTACCTTTTCACTTCACACAAGGCCTTGCTTCTTACATCACTAATGTCTTTCTTCCTACGCCATCAAAGATTCCATTCTCACCACAACTTCCCATTCACACTACCACAAGTAGCAGGGCATTGCATAGACAAAGGCAACATACATAACATACACACATAGCAAAATTCATCAACAAAGGAAAAACATGTGCATTGAAGAAAAATAATATTTGTCATCATTACAAGGCCTATGCAGCCAAAATCCAACAATGAAGAAAAGAAGAAAATAAACAGAAAGCAACTTAAACATCAGCATCATCAGCACCCTGCTCCTCGCCAACCTCCTCCTCAACAACAATATCTTTCTCGTCAAGCAGAAAATTGTCAGTCACATCCTTAAAAGGGTAAAAAAAACTCAAGTCAAGGTCCTTGGCGTATAACCCAGTTTGCCTGACGACCTTTTGAAAGCCTTTTTCGTGCTGCTCCATAGCATCCTTTTTGCACATTATCAACTCCTCTTCAACCTCCTTGCTAGCCTCCTTCTCCTTAGCCACTTGCAGCTCAGACTCCTCCAGCCAGGACTTAGATTCTTTTAGTCGGGCCTTTAACTCAACAACCACCTTAGGAAGCTCGTCCCTCTTCGTCACAATGTCTCTCACCTTGCCACCCAAGTCCTTTTTCTCTTCTTGCAAGCTCTTGCAGTGTGTGGACAGTTCATCACCATCCGACCTTGTGCGTAACAACTTGGGGAAAACACTGCCAACCTTGGAAGATAGTTAGTGATTCGACCTCATAGCTTCAACGAAGGTGATGGTGGCATTAGCTACCTTAGGGCGCTCTTGTCTCCAAACCGTGCAAGCAGTAGCCCTCCATTTGGCAACTTTTGTCTCCATGGACGACACCTTGCGCAAAGCCTCTTGGTGTTGTTGCCTATTCTCCTCCAGAATCATCAAACTTCTCTTGAGGAAGACTTTGGCAGAGTCTATAGCGTTTTGTACCCCAGCTAACCGAATAAGGTTCTTATCAAAGGCTGACACAAAGTCAACCGGGGTCTTCTACTCCGGCTTGTAATTCACACCCCACAGTGAATCAACATCGCTGGAGGTGTGTAGGTGATCCAAAGAGACATAGGGACGATAAGACGAGGGAGACATGTCGCCGCTAACACGACAAAGGGTGGAATAGATGGAGCTGAAGCAGCAGAAGGCGGCATCACATGAGCACTAGTGGTCGCTACAATAGAACTGGCTGAAGTAGCTTATGCATCAACTCTAGTAGTAGAAATAACCTCCTGAACATCTTGCAAGAGTAACCGTAACAACAACAGTGGAAGCAAAAGTCTCGACAATCACTAGAGCTGGAGGCACATCTTGCAAACTTGAAGGGTGACTCGAACCAGGCGTTAACCCTGCGGCTTGCCTTAGAGCACGAAGGCTCAAATGGACCCCTAACTTCTTGCGACCTAACACCCCAACACTGTCATCTCATTTCTTCCTAGCCAAAACAGAGGAAGGAGCACCGGGGGCAACCTCGACAGTACCAACAACATGGCCAACCTCACCAGTAGGTTGACCCCTTTCTCCAGCAACAAGGGCAATAGTGAACGGTGGCACAATCCCACCAGCAAGTCTGGCATCCTTCACAAGGGGCCTCCAAGCGAAGTCATCCATAATTCCTGCAAAATAAGCAACAACAACACCACAAATGTCAATTCAGACCATAAACGCAGTTCAAACACAAAAAAGGAAAACAAGGCAAAAACGTTTACCGTCCAAGGCAAGGAGAGGATCGCTTGTCGAGGGAAAAGACAAAATGACCCGCATGTCTAGCGAGGATGGCAACTGCTCCAAAATAGCTTTGTCGACCCTTTCAACAAGGGTCAACAGATTCTCATCAAACGACTTGAATTTGGTGGGGTTAGACTGCCAGTAGAACGGGAAGCGATATTCCTTGTCCCTATTAAACATAAGTGGCAAGCCATCAACCATGGCATCAATAGCCAGGACCTTGAAGAAACGGTCCTTGAAGCGGCAAAAGACGTTTGAGTCGAACTCAAACAACTTGTTGGACACGTTGTTCAAGGAGACCCATCCAATCTTGTCAGTTAGCTTCATTTAGAATAAAAACAAGAAGACCGACACATTTGACCGGATGTTGAAGAAAGGGTACAAAATCTCAAAGGCCCTCACCATGGCCTAACTGTTTAGGTGGAATTGGGAAGAGACCACATTCAAGTGCTCAAGAAAAGCACATTAGAAAGCAGTCTAGGGAGGAACAAGACCCAGGATCTCAACCAGACATCTGTACATAAAGAAGAAAGGTGGACTACCCAATGTCGCCCTATAGAAAGGGAAGTCATCACTCCGGCAAGTCTGGACGGCTATCTTGTAAGAGTCCTCAAGGTTGCTAGCGACACTCGCCGTAGAGGTGAGGGAGGACTTATACTTCAGAACATCATCCCTCACCCACTCACAGCCAGCAATGGCAGGTGTGGACAATAGCGACCAAGCACTATAGCTACGTTGCACGCGAGGAGATGCCCTAATGTCCCTACCGCTCCTCCTTGCTCCCCCAAAAGCAAAAGGGGAGAGAATCACGGTGACCGAGACAGGCTCCTTAGTTGGGGAAACGGAGGAAGGTCGCGCCCTCCCGCAAAGGCGAGAGGTGCCTTCACCAATAAGCCGCATAACCTTCAACTTCTCCAAAGAAAAATATTCATTGTCGGAGGCACCACAACGAGTGTTCTCCAAGGAGGAACAACCAATAGAAATGACATCTCGATCCATCAGGGGTTGCTGAATGGAACCCCCAGAATCATGTCACCCATGTCGGTGGCGGAGTCAGATAGAAATGAAGACATGATCAGAGAAGGAATACCTTGAAGGATTGAAGAAGGTGAAGGAAGAACAAAGGGACTCACAAGAAGCAAGCATGAAGGCAAAGAGATTTCAGGAGAAAGAAGATAGAAATTGCAAAGTGACGGTGGCTACAAATCAAACGTCCGCTTCATTTAAAAAGGAGACAGACTCTTCGGTGCCCTAATTTTTTGCACCATGATGCAGCCCCACTCACCCACGCATCATGTCTCCAACACATGCCCATTCCACGAGTGACACGTATGCAAAAGTGTTGTGCATGCGTTGCACACGTCTGCCGCAACAGAAAAAACGTAACATATGTCTTCAATGCACTCTCCAACAATCAGAAAAGGGCAGAGTTGTCAAATACAGAGGTTTCCCTCACCTGATACGTCAGATCTCACTAGCAAAACCAAAACCATGTTTACCCCAGACAACACTTGTCTAGGATGGGGGGGCTTGACAAGCTTGACAGACCTGTAATTCTCACACCTGTTAAGGTTACCACTCTTGATGCCAGACAACACTTATTCGTGCTTGAGGGCTCGATCGACTTGTCACCCTCTTACTTGTCAAGGCTATTACCCCCGACATCAAACAATCTCCTCTGACACTGGACAACCTTTTTTGCCTGTAAGTCGACTCAAAGCTTAGGGGGCATATGTACTGTCTAAGGTCCATAAAATACATGTGTCATGCTATGTGGCACTCTGAGACAGACATCAACCCTTTCTGTTAGCCCTGGTGTAGGAGCACGGATGCCCAACCCTTAGCAATTGGGCTCCCCAATGGACATGTTATCTCTAACCTCTTATTATTTGAATATATTGTCATCCCTTTATCTCTTGGCATGTATTCAATTATCTATAAGGCTACATATTATATACAAGGTACAATTATCTACTAGTAATTATCTTCAAGCTACATGTTATCTGTAGCATTATCTATAAGCTACCAACTATTATCTACAAGTTGATAATTATCTACAAGGGCTATAACAGCCCTTACAAGCAAGGACTCATAACTCCATCTACACATTATAAGTATCAGGTTCCCTCGTACTCTCTCGACACATTCACATGCTCACACCAGCATGTTATCGAGCACACATACCTACTTACAAACTCATGTATTATCTCTTACTCTTATAACTCATATACTTACTTAAGCATCGAAGTCCTTTGTTTTCCAGGTCCCCTCTCTTAACAAAAGTCACTCTCTAGCTAATGTGCGAAGTCCTAGAGCCCACCTTGGCCACATCCACCCTGACATGCCCCAACTCCGGATTTTCATATCACTACCCAACTAAAAGTACTGTACTATGCCTAACGTATACACATAAAAAAGTAATCAATCCCCTTCCTTAGATGAAGTCTCTAAATCTCGTAGAAGCTTGTGATACACTTCCTCCTCCTTGGGCGTCATGTCAGTCTGATCTCCTAGGTCCTCAGTGACCTAGACGGAACGTACTACGTCAAATCTCCAACTTAGGACATTACCTCTGGCATCAAACCTCACTGGGGTCACTTTGAATTCTTGAGCATTGTGAGACACTTCCATACCGAAATAAAAACTTATGTCATAAAACCACGTTAGTTATCGACAAAACATAAATCCCCAAGGATGTAGAAGTATCGTCGATGATCGATAGTGATGGGCATGACATCTGGTCTATCTACTGGCATTGTGTGTACCAGAGTGTCACACGTGTAAACTGACATGTGTGTCTCCCAACATGGCCACAATCTTTCTGTCTGCCTACTATGCCAAGCTCGCAAGGAGCGTAGCTCCCTCGGCATCTCCTGACCCTAAAAGTTGTTGGTTGTAAGGGTGAGTCCTCTACTCCTCAAACGCCAAATACAACATTCAAAGCATACAACTTACATAACCATGACCTATGGTTATTTTAGACAAACAACACTCTCGATGCCCTAAAGCGCATAACTATCACATTTGACATGAATGACTCTTGACATAACTGTCACTCTTAACACCATCAACTACTACACTTGACATCATTGATAATCACACTGGACACAATTGACTATCACACTTGACACAAAATAGGGTCCAACAATGCCACCAAGCCTGTCAAGTATTGGTAGTCTTATACAACCACAAGTATGACAGTTGGGAGTGATCGCCACATACGGGTACGACGTATGCTAATCCCAAGCTCTTAACTCCAAAAGCTATCGTCTTGAAGCCCGTCATGAGTAGCAAAGTGAGACATGTGAGTTTCCCCTACCAAATGAGTGCACCAAATGTCGGGTAGTCATCACTTGCTAATTCTCCTAGGTTCTTCGAACCTCTTCTCCCATTATCCTCAGTGTACCATGTAAATCATCCATTTCTCAACATAAACCTCGCCATCACATAGATGAACCTCTTCGTCCATTATACCTCAATGTACCATGTAAATCTTCCATTTCTTAACATAAACCTCACCATCACATAGATGAAATGTAATCATATACCTCACCATCTTATAGATGGAACGTAACCACACACCTCACCATTTCACAAATGAACCATAATCATATGTGTCACCATCTTATAGATGGAACTAACCATAACCACACAATCTCACAGATGGATCCTAATAACAAAACACGTCATCTCGTATATGAGATATAACTAACGATTCCTTACTCTTCCTTCCATCTTGCCTTTTTTTGCCACATTGCACGTGTAGCCCTTATGTTGTGAACATCATACAAAGCAAACATTCATACACACAAAAAGAGAGATGAGGCTCAAGCCTATGTACTACTCTTGGGGAACTATTTTAGGCCCCTTAAGTGATAGAAATCACTTTTCATGCAATTCTATTGAAAATTCAACAACATAACAACTATATTTACAACATCTCAAAATTTACAACAAGCAATTTTTTGAGGGTTGGACACCCCCGGACCCAAACCACAACGCATACAGATAAAATGACAACATACAAATATATATATATATATATATATATATATATATATATATATATATATATAACAAAATATAAATTTGCACGCCACAAATATAATTGTTGAAGTTCTTACATTGCCAATCTTATCATTCAGCAATAACAACAACAACAACAACAACAACAATAATAATATACAAGCCTTTATGAAAATGTATCAGCAGAAAAATCATCACAATTTCAAAGCATGCATCAATCATCAGAGTTTGCAATTTATCTCAGCAATCATATAGCAATTAAATCAACAGTTCCAAAAATAAATAATTCTAAGGTAACTTTATCCAGATGCACAATTTCCAATGTTAAGCTGTCTACTGTCTCAAATCACTCTGTCATTCAGTTTTACAAAATTTTTCTCCTAACTTATTCTTAGTGCTCTTGATGCTCTAGGAATCAGTTTTTCTCAAATCTTGTATGTTACCCTACATTTTCAAACCTAATAAAATCATTTTTGAGATCAAAACTTTAATAAAACTAGTCCATACAGCTCTCATTGTCAGATTATCTTCATGACAGATTTTATCCGATACAATGTTCTAAAACTTGTTTTATTCATAATTTTTGCTAGAAAACTCCAATTTAAGTGAAATTTAAGGCTAACCCTATGTATTACCACTAAAATAACTCACTTTTGGCATAGAAAACTCAAGGAAAACAACTCAGCACATAGAACCAGAACACAAAAGCAAGCACAAAAATTTCAAGACAACAACATGTTCAAGGAAGTTTAACAACAAGCATAGGGTTCAAGAGTTAGAGAGACCCCCCTTACCTTGATGGTGCTCTACAAAATTTAGAAGGAAGAACGAGGGAGTTTATATTCAAGTTTCCAACCTTCAAGAGTGCAAAAATAAGATTAGAGAAAGAAAATGAAGTGATAATCAAGCTTAAAAGTGAAAATGGAGGTCATTTACCTAAGCTTGATGGAAGAAGAGCTTAAGAACACTTGGGAAAGCTTGGAAGAAGAGTGTAAATGGTGTTTTCTTTCTTACCTCTTGAACAACTCGTGAAGATGGAGGAAGAATGAGCATGAATGGTGAGTTTTGGAGTCTAAATGAACTTATAGAAGAGGCTTAGAGTATGGTACATTGGATTAAGGTGTTGGCCTATCTTAATCACTCAATTTTGACCCATGAGTGACCCTTGCTCAGCCATGGAAAATGTGTACATCACTACCAAATGTGGTGTGCTTCACTTTTGAAATTTTTACTTAAAAAACTAAAGTAGAGTTTTGCCAAAAATGGAAATTCTACTTTTAACACACACACACACACACACACACACACACACACACACACACACACACACACACACACACACACACACACACACACACACACACACACACACACACACACACACACACACACACACACACACACACACACACACACACACACACAGACACACACACACAGCACAAAACTCTATGATTAAAAACATATAACTACTGAAATTAAATTCATACACACATATGACACAACACAAAGTTTTCTCTATAAGTTTGAGTTGTAATTTTTCAGGGTGTTACAACTCTAACTTATTTTAATTATTCTACATCATATAATTAGGCACTTCAATTAGGAACCAAATAATTAAAATAAAATTCTATTTTTAAACTAATTGTATAGTCATTTACGAAAATGTCTTCCACTTTAAACTTTTATGACTTAACTACCCTTTTTCTAATTCTATGAAATCTATATCACTATTAATCAACCATAATTATCCCCACTTAATTTCTACCCTTACTTACATTAATTACTATTTTTCTTCTTTCTAGCTTATAATTTCTATTTCTAGACCAAAATCCAATTATTAACATCTATGACATTAATGAGTTGACCATTATTTTGATCAGAGGATTTCTTTGAATTATCTTTATTTTTTCTTGACTTTAGCTTAAAAACTTAAGAGCTTAACCATGCTTAGGTATCTTATGATAACATTTTCTACCATTTCATTAGTCTAAAAACACTACACAATTGTATAACAAAGCAATAACATTGTCTACCACACACACATGGAAAATTGGGATGTTACATCTAACATTGAATGAGCCTATAGAATGGATGTGTGGGTGAATCCCTAGATAGGTTAAAGTCTTTGCAAGACTTGCCTAGATAAGCCACTACACTGACTCATCCATTTTCAATAAAATCACACTACTCCGTAGGGTTAATTCGAGTCTCTCCGAATGATCAGATCATAGAGTATGACTATGTTAAGGGATGTACTTGGGTTAATCACTCAAAGGTGAAATCTTTCGAGAGTAAAGAGTCAACATGACATAACATGATAGTTAGACATGTGTATTGATGTTTGCGACTTGAGAATGATGTGTTACTTGATGAGTTGTATAATTACATTGATATTGGAAGTGTTAAGGATTTTTTCTATGTATCTTGTGAAATTGTCATCATATGTTGTTTTCAATTATATGATGTTTTCTTTTAAAATGAGCTTACCTTTGCATATTTTGTTGAATTATGATGATCATGTCATTTGATATAGGAGCAGATTATGATGTAGCTTCTTAGGAACATGTCAATCAGCGTTGAGGTGGACATGGTGATAGACTTAAGTATGAGATCCGACCTTTAGTCATTTATTTATGTTTTCTTAGTGGGGACCTGCTGCAACCTGCCCTTCGATGGGAGGGCGACGCGGGGCTCACGGGTGCGTCTTCCAAGAAAGGAAAATGCACGGAGTCGCCACCAACGTTTATTTGAGGAAAACGTTGAAAAAACCAGAAAGGTGTGGTCTACGAACTTTAATCGTGAAAGGTTCAGGAGTTATTTTTACGCACGGGGAAGGTATTAGCACCCCACGCGTCCATCATTAGGAACGACAGCCTTTAATCAAGTGTGCAAATATGACTTCAAAATTTTTTATTTTCCCTTTTTTTTATGTCTTTTTGTGTTTTTATGTTTTTAATTTTGGTGTGGTCGACAAGGGTGTTTCCCTCGCTCCTACGTATCCTCAATTGCGATGAGGAAATCAAACCTACGTAGTTCTTTTAGAGCTAAACGTTGGTTAAGTTGTTTTGATCTTTTTCCGCAAGATTGATTTTAACCGCACAAAAGTCGTTTAAGGCATTGGACCATTAAACGATCTTTTGATTCTTTTGAAAGGAGAGAAACGTTAAGGCGTTGGACCATTAATGATCTCTTGGTTTTGAAATGAGAGAAACGTTAAGGCGTTGGACCATTAACGATCTCTTGGTTTTTGAAAGGAGAGAAACGTTAAGGCGTTGGACTATGAATGTATGTATACATGATTTTGATGATGTCAAAGAAGAATCTAACAATGCTGCTTCAAATAATAAGCATTTGCTTCAAGAATAATTCAAGATTGCTTCAACAAACAAAGCCTTATTTCAAGATTCACTAAAGACCAAGTCTTGCCTTAAAACAAAGTGCTTTCAAGACATGCAAGGCTCTGGTAATCGATTACCAGAGGACAGGGTTGAGAAATAGCTATTGAAAAAGGTTTTGAATTTGAATTTTCAACATGTAATCGATTACCATATGTCTGTAATCGATTACCAGCAACAGAACTTTGGAAATTCAAATTCAAAATTCATAACCCTTCAAATTATAATTGTTTAATCGATTATACAAACATTGTAATCGATTACCAATGGAGAATTTTCAGAAAATATGCCAACAGTCACATCTTTTCATTGGATTTGTGAATGACCATCAAAGGCCTATAAATAGGTGACTTGGGCACGAATTTTATGAGAGAGTTTTGCTTGGCAAAAATGTCTTATCCTCTCAAAAGACAATGAGAGAGATTCCAAAAGAACTTTATTGTCAAATGCTCTCTCAAAAGAAATCATTGGCCAAACACTTGCAAAATCTATAAGGATTCTTACATGATCTTCATTGTAATATTCTTCTCTTGAAGAGAGAATTCTTCTTTCATTCTTCTTATTCAATGAGATTGGCTAAGAGACTGTGAGTCTCTTGTTGTAAAGCATCTGAACACAAGGGATGAGTTGTCCCTGTGTGGTTCTGACTTTGTAAAGGATTTTACAAAGATAGTGGAAATCTCAAGTGGGTTACTTGAGTACTGGACGTAGGCACGGGAAGTGGCCGAATCAGTATAAAATTGTGTTTGCATTCTCTCTTCCCTTATCTTATTTATTTTGTTGCAATCAATTGTGTCTTGCATGTTTAAAGAACATTATTAAATTGATTGTTGCTTCTTCTGCATTCCGAGCCTATCTCTTTTAGAAGGGGGTTAAAAGTTTGTTAGTGGAAAATTAATTCACCCCTTCGTAAGTTATTGAGGCCATAAGGTCCAACATGGACCATTAACGATCTCTTGGTTTTTGAAAAGAGAGAAATGTTAAGGCTTGAACCATTAGCGATCTCTTGGGATGGTCGACAAAAGTGGGGCTTTTTCTCCTACGTATCCTCAATTGCGATGAGGAAATCAGACCTACGTAGTTATTGCAAAAGCGGTAAAGTTACATGTTGATTTTATGCTTTTGAACGGTCCATCTTAATCAATAAAAGCAAAGAGGACCGTTTTAGGCGTTGGACCTTAAAACGGTTTTAAGTGATTTTTGCGGACAAAGCTTGATTTGTGAGTTGATTTTAGCCTTAGTTTCACTTTGGTTATTAGTCAATTCATTTAAGGAAACTTCCAAAGAAAAACGTCTGATTGATTTTTTGATTATTTTATAAAGATATTTTGATTATTTTATTATTATTTTTTCAAGATATTTTGATTATTTTATTATTATTTTGTCCTTTTTTTATTTTACCGAGGTTACAGCGTGAACGATCGATTAGATTTTGCTTTAACAGTGATTAAACGAAATTACAACACAAATGATCGATTGAAATTCATTTTATCATTTATTAGGCAAGATAACGACTTAAATAAACGGTTAAAGCACTTTAAAAATAGAAGAAAATAAAATCAAAAGTGAACGAGATGAAGATGAAAGTAAACAAAACAAGAAAAGAATTGAAAAACAGAAGAAATGAATTGAGCGACATATTTGATGAGAATTTATTTTCCTGCTTTTGAAAGATGTTGACTTGACCAATAATTGTTACACTTCCATAATCTATCCTTCAAAAAGGCAAAGGTTTGTTTCTTCTTCCTTCCTATGAGAGATGGGACCCAAGTATTTTTTTTTTCGTGCTTAGAGTTTTTAGAACATCAAGAAGGGATGAAATCCGATTTCTTGTGGAATGTTGAGTGTTGGCATTGTAGAAAATTTCAGACTTCTAGTAATTGATCATTTGGCTTGAAGCTTTGCCATAGGCGTGAAGGACCTCCTTAAGGGAATTGAATTAGCTTCCAACTCATCAGTCTTACAAAATAAATAAATAAATAAAATCATCAACAAATAAAAGGTGTGAAGGATTGAAGTTCCTCTACACGCCTTAATACCATGAATCTCTCCTCTAGACTATTTTTTTAGAAGTGTGGATAAACCCTCAACGAAAAGGATGAAAAGATAAGGTGATAGAGAATATCTCAAAAAGATTTTTGTTTCTTTATTGGTATCTCAAAAGAAAGATTTTATTGCTCAAAACTTGATCGTTTTTTTTATATATTTTTTATGTCAATTTTGTAAAAAAATGATTCCATGGAAATATAAAGAAAAAATTAACCTAGTCTATCTTTCAAGAGAATAGATTCAAATTAAGAGGAAGGAATTTCCCAAATACATAAGGGTTGTTCTTGACAGACCCCACGTCCCGCTAGAAAGTGAGCTACTCCATTCGCCTCCTTATCTACGTGATTAACTTCTATTTTCCAATCTCTTTGTATCTTCTCACGAGCCTCCAGCAGAAGAGTCACATGCAAATGAGTTTCAAAGCCTTCTTTTGAATTTAGAATATGAACCAAGTTCAAATTATCCATCTCACATAGAACTTTCCTAAAGCCTCTATCCCAAGCCAAATTCAAGTCATGATTCCAAGCTAGGATCTCAGACATATCAATATCGTCAACCTCATCCAAAGAAGATAAGCCAACCATCCTTGTGTAGTTTAGATCTCTAACAACACCTCTAGATCCTATTCTTTTGTTTGATGGAAAGAAGCTACCATCTACATTCATCTTATAGAATCCCTCTATGGGAAGACACCATCTCAGGATAAAAAGTGGCGAGGTAACCTTGTTCCTTCAAATCCCACATCAAATCATCATAGAGGAGATGGATATTACAAATGACCCGTTTGGGCCATATTTCTTGATAAGAAAATCCTGTTATTCTACCAACACCGCAACCACCAAAGCACACTCGCAAACAAGAAGCCCGTACTAGCTTTGAGTTGGTTTCTCATCCAACAAGAAGCATTTGTTTCATGAAACCTTTGTTTATCGAGAAATCCTAACCTTAACCAAACTTATCTCGCATGAGAGAAATCTCAAAGATAATGACGAGTATCTTTTGTATGGTGAGAGCATGAATTACAAGTCACACTTTGAACAAGGTCCCTTAATGTAGAGGGTTTGACAATGAGGTATACAATCTATGAAGATGTGACTTTATTAGACTTAACTTTATGACACATAATGCAGTTAGCATAATATTTAATAACATTTATGTTTCATTTTAGACCAAAAGAATTGATAATACAAAATGTTCGAAATTTTTTCAACTCCAAAATGTCAAAATAAACTTTTTTCACGGGCTTCTCTAATCATGAGTTCATGCATGAAACTTTGAGACAAACACAATATTTTATTCTTGAATAAGTATCCATCACACCTAAAGTACCTATTGTGATAACTTTTTTCACACAAATCAAACAAAATAAAGAAATGAGGGTCTTCCACATACAAATGCTTCATGTAATCAAAATTAAGCATCTTTGTCTCAAGCATGAAGAGTAATGTATACCTCCTAGGAAGAGCATCAACTGTCAGATTGGTCTTATCTTGCTTATATTTAATCACATAAGGAAATTGTTCCAAGCATTACACCCATAATCTTTTCTTGACATTTCAAATGTTTTAGAGACCCATAATCACTATGGATCATGAACTCCTTAGGAAGAAGGTAGCATTGTCAAGTTTGAAATGTTGTAATAAGTGCATAAAGCTCCTTATCATAGATGGAGTAGTTCAAGACCCTCAAGATTAAATTTGCAAAGTTAAAAATATTATATAAATTTAATATAAGTTACTAAGTTGAATTATCTGGTTAAAAACCTTCTACAATAGGTCAGATTCTGGTCTCACCGGTGTACCTCTAATTTTGCTACTTTAACTTAGAACGATTCAAGCATGCTAAGGTGGAATCAAAACTCACAAAGTGGATCTGAACTCCCAAAGAAATCATCTATCTCGTAGGTGATGGGCCCTGTCTAGGAGGAGCATAATACTAATAATAATGAGAGGGAGTTTTGGTTGTCCCCTGTGTGTGTGATTTGCTCCTCACCCATGGCACACGTACACAGGAGAGAGTGATTAGATAAGAATAATGCATGAAAAGTAAGTATTGCAATAAATATTCTTTCAAACAATAATTGTAGGTACAGTCCAACTCCAACTAGTGGACCAATTTCATTATAAGACCCACGGACATAATACCTTAAGTTTAAACTAGTGAACTTTTGTTAAATTGTCTCAATGAGATTTATAATAATATTATTATTCATTATTGCACAAAGGCCAATATGGACAAAATCTTAATTTCTACCTTTAGTTGGACACCTTAGGAGTTAAGGAGACTTATTTAACACTTTGGTTTATCCATCCGTTTTTGGATGACGGTGGAGAAAAAAAAGTTTTGTAGCAGACCGTGTTGTTACTTAAACAAGTTTGGCATAAGTTGGAAGTGTTGAATAGAAACTTTGTGTGGGGAGGTTTTGAAGGACAACGTAGGTGCAATTCTATAGCGTGACACTTCTTTTGTTTACCCAAGGAGAATGGTGGGCTTTGTTTTGGGGATTTATATCAATGTATTCGTGCTTTAATCATGAACTTAGGGTGGGGTTTGATTCACAAACCTGAGGCTTTATGGGTGCAGTGTTCCCGGTGTAAATATAAATGTGGTGCAAACTGTAAATGTTCCTCAAAATTATTCTGATACATGGAGGAGTGTTGATTATGTGCGGAAATCAGTTCTGATGGGTTGTAGGTGGATGTTGGGGAAAGGGGTTCGCATTCAGTTTTGGAGGGGTTTACTTGTGTGGTGTATGTTGCAAGGGCACTGTTGTTTTTTTTTGTTTTGTTTTGTTTTAAAGAAATTCTGTTTCATTTTATTTTCTTTTAGCATCTTAAGTTATGCATTAATTAGGCTTTAGGATGAATAATGTCTTGAAAAAAACTGGCAAATTATATGATGATAATTCATGGAGGCAAGTGTAAAGGTATTATTTATGTTCACCGTGCAGGGTGAAAGATTATACTTGCTTAAATACTGAAAGCACCTGATGTGTATGAATGATGCTTTTGCTTCTTTTATGGAGGTAAAGTAAGAAGGGGATTGTTTCATAACGTTTTTCCAAATCTAATTTGTGCATAAATTATACTTTTCTACTTATGTTTTGTTTACTGCATGCCTTTCAGTTTCACGTGTTTATGCTATATATTTGGAGCACAGTTGTATACTGGGGATTTTTATCGTGTATTTGGAGCACAGTTGTGTACTGAGGATGGTCAAGGTGAAGATGGAGATGAAGAAGATGTTGGATGTGTTGCCCATGACCCTCCCTCACCTGTTTCTTGTCCCTGGTTTTTCTACCAGGCATTAATTTAATTGTGATCTGAATATCATTCAATCCTTAGTATATTGAATATCAGTTATATTAACAATTCCTATTACAATTTTAAGGACTATCTTATGCTAAAGTTACAGAACTAAATCTGATAAATACAAACAAATCTTAGATTAACTTGATATTAGTCTAAAAAACATTTGAATAAAACGGTTATTAAAACCAAAGTTTTAAATTCGTCACGCACCCAGGTTTTGGTACTCGACAACAAATAAAAAAAATTCATCCGGTAACATCCAAGAAATTGCAGAAAGAAAAAACACACCAACAAAGAAGACTAGAAGAAGCACCATTCCCATTGTCATTTTTAGAATACAAAACAGGATATAAATTCCTAAAAAACAAATCCCTCTCAAATGTTTGTAACAAGTTGCATTCTTAAACTAAGACAAAAAAAAATTTCAGGTAAATCGCAACTTGCATGTTTTAGGAGGCATCACATTCACAACATCAATCATGCAGAATACCCAAGATGTCCTCATCCCTAAACAAATGGAACCTGCAAAAAAAAAAAAGAAACCAAGTAATAAATCTAATGATCTTTCCACCAACAAAACACAACCAAAAAACACAATTTCGAAATTATACTCTTTGTCATCGAGCTTGATCTGCGTGCCACCGTACTCCGGCAAGAGCACGTGATCACCTTCCTTCACGGACACCGGAATCAAGTTCCCTGCCTGGTCACGTGATCCAGGCCCAACCGCTATCACCTTACCGGAATTAAGCTGTTTCAAAACCACACACAAAAACTTCGTTTAACCGATAAATTTATCGAAACAATTTGATGCACAGAGAAACGAACAAAATTCACATAAAACGGTGAGAGTTAAAAACCTGGGAGGACTTCTCAGGGAGGAGAATGCCGGCGCTTGTCTTGGAGGGAGGGACGATTTTCTCAACGAGAATGCGATTGAAGCAGGGAATCAAGCGCTTCGCCATCTCCTTCTTCTTCTACTCTTCTCTGCAGAAAAAAAAAAGAAGAAAAAAGAATACTGTGATGTTAGGGTTTAGAGAGGAGTGTTACGTTTTTCTTTGTTAAACGCCAGAAGCAGGGGTTCTGGATGGGTAGAAGGTTCTAGGGACTGGGTTTAAGGAAGTAGGGTTTTGGAGGTACATTCTATTAACGTTTAGGTGGACTTACAAATCATAAAAATTGATTTTATTCTTTTTACACCCAACATATTTCTTCTTTATCGTATGAACTCGTGACTTTCAGTATGATATTTTAACCAACTGAACTAATAGATCAATTATGTTAAAAAATAATTAACGTTGATATATATATATATATCACTAAAATTTTTAATGTAAATTTAATACATATAAGTTTACATAATAAATTTTGTAACAATTAATTTTAATTTAATAATTTTTTTACATATATAAAATTTTCTTATATCTATATTTAAACTTATATTTAAAATTTATATATATTAAAAAATACATTATTGGAAAATTAATTGTTACAAAATTGATTATGTAAACTTATATATGTATTAAATATATATTAGAAATTTTAGTGTTATATATATTGATGTTAACTTTTTTTTAACATAATCAATCGACCTATTAACTCAGTTAGTTAAAGTGTTATGCTAATAACGCGAAAGTCATCAATTCGTATGGGGCTTACAAATTGATAATCTGTAATCCGTAAGTCTCATACTTATTGCTGAGTGTATTGGAAAAATTTGGGTGCAAGAAGAAAATAGCTTATAATAGAAAGATGGTCTTCTTCAGCAGGAAGAGTATTTAGAATTTGCTACTCTCTCCCCGAGTTTGCTATTCACACCCTCATGTGTGTTAAAAAATATTTTTTCAAAAAAACCCTTTTAATTGAAATACATTTCCGTTGTATAACTTATAGAATAAAAACATATTTTTGTTGTGTTAGAAAGCCTGCAAGAAAATACACAATGAAATATGTTTTGGTTGTATACTTTATACAACAAAAACATATTTTTGTTGTGTATATTTTTTTGCATCCTATACTGTAACGAATATATGATTCCACTATATAAAGTGTACAACCAAAACATATTTTGTTTGTGTATTTTTTTCACACTTTTCTTATATAACTGAAATATGTTTTTGTTTTGTTAAAATTTTAAAAAAATTATAATAAATTGTATTTATAAGTTACTTTCTTTTTAAACTAATCAAAATAATGGTGATATAAATGATCCCTTTTTAAGTTAAAATTCAATTAATGAAGATAAAATTTAGCTTTTTTGACAACAACCAATAATATATAAATAATCTTTTTTTAATTAAACTTGAATTAATTACTATAAAAGTTAACAATTATAAAATAATCAGATTAATTATTATGCAAATTTATTTTATTAATAGTGATAAAATTAATTTTGATAGTAATTTGTATGATAATCAATAATTCAAACTTTAATTAAAAAATAATTTATATCACAATTAATTGTTTATTATTAAAAAATGTAATATGTGTCAACATTATGATAATTTGTATTATAATTAATTCAATTATTATTAAAAAGAATAAATTATATCATAATTAAATAATTAAAAATATATAACATATATATAACAAAATCACGATCATGTTTGTATCTAAACCTATAACTGAATAATAGTTACGTTCTGTATTAGGTTTTGATACAAAATGAAATCACAATACGGTTATGTATTTATATGTAATAAAATCATAATTTCATTAAATTTAAAAGTTAAAATAAAAATAAAATAAAAACAAAGGTGTGGGGGATAAAGACGGGACAGTGGGGTACGGGGAATCTCGAGAGTGAGGAGTTAGAAGGGTAAAGGGGTGTAGAAAAATAGGGGAAGGGTAAGCGTATCTTTTTGCATGCTTTTGAAAAAGTAAGGGGCTAGAATAACAAAATTGGAGGTGAGAATAATAACTCCCAGAATATTACTGTTTTAGTTTTGGGGCATGTGGTAGGTGGGAGTTTAGACTTTAGAGTCCTACTCTCCCTCTAGATGCTAATTAGCCATAGTTTGCTCTTTTTTTTTTTTTTTTTTTCATGTAACCTCTCTCTTTCAAATACCTGACTATACTGTCCAGGAAGTTGACATGGGCAAAGACTTGGCGCTCAAATATACACGTTAGTCTTTCATGTTAGTCTTAACATAGAAGTACGGACATATCATCCTTAGTAGTTGGGATATTGTGTCGACAGGTTATCATTAATTTTCAACTCATTCGTGTACTTAATTGAGAGTCAGAGTCCTTTATTTTGCAAGTTTTCATTCGTGTTCTCCTAACCGAGAGCATCTACAGTCTCATGTGTGAAATCATGGAGGCGTGGAACCCTCAACTCCAAGTTTTGGTAACTACACTAACCTTTGAATAGAAAGGATGGGTTTGCAAATTGCAACAAACAACATCATGAGCAATTCATGTTGGTGTTGGCTAAACCAAGATGTGCTAAACCAAATGGCATAGGTCATTCATGATATTTATGGGTAATTCCAAGGGTGTTCGTGTTACACTTTGATTCGATTTTTAGATAAAAAGTCATCCGAATTAAATATAAAATAAAGTATGATTCAATTTTAATATAACACCAAATTCAAACCAAACTACACCGATATTTTGTGGTTCAATTCGGTTTGATTTAACAATTTTTTATATTTTAAATATATTATCTTAATTAAAATCTATCAACTAAACTTACACAATTATTATATTATTTTTAAAATAATTTTTTATTAAACTTTATTTAACATATTTTAGTTGAAAATTATTATTTTCACTTCTATTTAACATTAATATAAAATGATATTACCAATTATTTTTTTAACATAATAGTAATTTATGCATTACTTGATATTTAACACTATTTTTTAATACTATTAGTACATCCTTTTTTAACATGTGAAAGTAAAATATGCATCTTGATTATAAAATAAAGAAAAATTAATAAATTCAATACTTGTTACTAAGTATTACAATAAAAAATAATATAATTATAATATGTGATTTGTTCGGTTTGTGTTGCCACTTGGGTTTCGAGGACCAAGTTCCTCCCAAAAATGAAAGAAAGAAGAAGCAGAAGATAACATTTCTCTCATTCCAAAAGTGCTTTATTACATGATATTTATAGGCTAGCTAGGGGACATAGCCCCGACAACCTAAACGAAAAGGTAATATTCCCTGATTTCCTCTAACTTCCTAGCTGCTACTACGTGCTCCTTGTCTGCTGCATGGCACTCTACGCGCTCCGTACGTAGTCTTCCAAATACGTTGGTGCAGTTTTCTTCCTTGTGGGTCTTGCATTATTTTCCTCATGCACTCCTTTTGCTTTCTGTAGACGCCCATCATTTCCATTCGTATCACTCCCTTGCCCATCAAGCAACACCTTGTCCTCAAGGTGATGGATTGTCTTGAAGGTTGACCACTCTTCCCATGAAGTTTCTTCCAGGGGCATGCCCTTCCACTGAATTAACACCATCTTCTTGGGACTGAACTCCGAAGGAATCAACTTGGATGCCACAATAGCTAATGGGGTGATGACATGGTGATTGTCAACTGCCATTGGTGGAAGGTCAGCTGCATCCGTCGGAGTGTTTGATGCAACATATGGTTTAAGGAGGGAACAGTGAAAAACCGGGTGGATGCGTGAGTGTTCTGGTAGCTGTAGCTTGTAAGCAACCTTGCCCATGCGCTCTGTAACTTGGAAGGGACCATAGTAACATTTGGTCAATTTGGAATAGGTTGTACCGGTGGCCGAGGATTGACGATGTTGGCGGAGTTTCACCAAAACCCAGTCACCCACCTGGTACTCCTGATCACGACAGTGGGTGTCTGCAACCGCCTTCATGCAAGACTGAGCTTTCAATAATTTGTGGTGCAATAAAGCAAATACAGCTTCTCGCTGACTGAGGATATCATCAACTGCGTCTATTTTGGAGGTGCCCGTGACATACTGAGGGAAGGTGGGAGGTTTCCTTCCGAAAGTGATTTCGAATGGTGTCAACCCTGTGGTCGAGTGGCACGACGTGTTGTAGGACCACTCGACCCATAGCAAATATCGTCCCCAAGCTGCAGGTTTCTGATGCACAAAGGCCCGTAAGTATTGTTCAATAATGCGATTGGCAACCTCCGTTTGGCCATCGGATTGCGGGTGGTACGCCGAGCTCAGGCGGAGCCTCGTGCCACTCAAAGAAAACAGCTCCCTCCAAAACTTGTTGATGAACAGTGGGTCGCGGTCTGATACGATACTCCTTGGCATTCCATGCAGCTTGCCTACCATCTCCATGAAGAGAACAAAAATTGTATGAGCCGTATGGTTTATGGGTAGCATTCCCAAGTGCAGACCTTTGGAGAATCGATCAACAACCACAAAAATGCATGCATTACCGTGATAAGCTGGGGGACCGATGATAAAGTCCATCGATAGATCTTCCCAAGGTTGTGCCAGCACTGGAAGAGGGCAGAGAAGACCTGCAGGCTTCTGGTTATCATACTTGGTAAGTTGGCAGGTCAAACAACTAGCAACAAAGGCTCGGGTGTCATCGCGGATGATGTTCCAAGTGAAATTGTCTTGTAAACAATGGAGAGTCTTCTGAATTCCCATATGACCTCCAGTGGGGGATTGATGAAATTCTTTGAGCAAAGGTTTGATGAAGGAAGAGTTAGATGACAGCCATATGCGACCTTTGTGGAGAATGAAGCCTGGGTTTAACGTGTGCTCCGGGTAGGCTATGGGGTTTGCCTGGATGTCGTCACGCAACGCAGTGAATTCTGGAAGTGACAATAGCTCCTTACGGAGGTCCTCAAGGAAAAGGAATTGAGGTGTAGAGAGGGCATAGAGGGCTGCAGTTTGGTCTTTCAGCGAACGAGAGAGGGCATCAACAACGACATTTGTTTTGCCCTTGCGATAGTGGATCGAGTAGTCGAAACCCAGGAGCCTAGCCAAGTAATGGTGTTGTTTGGGTGTCTGAATTGCTTGATTCATTAACTCCTGCAAGCTACGATGATCGGCTAAGATAATGAAGTGGTGCCCCAGCAAGTACTACCGCCACTTCTTGACAGCAGTGGTAATTGCGGTGAGCTCTCGAACATAGGTTGAGGAGTTTAATACCTTCGGACAAAATTGCTTGCTAAAAAAAGCAATGGGATGGCCCCCTTGTGATAGAATTGCTCCCATACCAGAGCCAAAAGCATTTGCCTCGACTACAAATGGCACGCTGAAGTCGGGTAATGCAAGAACTGGAGATTTCATGATGGCATCCTTAAGGGCCTAGAACGCCGAAGCAGCCTCGAAAGACCATTGGAACTCATCATGGCACATGAGCTTGGTGAGTGGCGCGGCCAAGGCAGCATACCCCTTGATAAATCGCCGGTAAAATCCGGTAAGGCCAAGGAAACCCCGTAGGGCACGTGTGGAACGAGGGGGAGGCCATTGTTGGATGGCCTACACTTTTGCCGGAACTGGTTGGACTCCATCTCTGGACACCACATGTCCTAAATATTCAAGCTATTGCTGGGCGAACGTACACTTGGAAAGCTTAAGGGAGAACCCGCCTGCGCTGAGAACCTGAAAAGTACTTTCCAAATGAAGAAGATGATAAAAAAACTCTAGCTATATATCAAAATGTCATCGAAGAAGACGATGATATATTTATGCAAATACGGCTAGAATAATTGATTCATCGTGGCTTAGAAAGAAGAAGGAGCATTGCACAACCCAAAGGGCATCACCCGGAACTCATAGTGTCCATGGTGTGTGCGAAACACAGTCTTGTTAATATTGATTTCATTCGTCAAGGTTTGATGGTAACCTTGCATGAGATCAAGCTTGGAGAACCATCGCGCTCCTCCGAGTTCATCAATGGTGGGAATTGAGAAGCAGTCACGCACGGTTATGGCGTTGAGAGCTCGATAGTCGACGCAAAAGCGCCACGAACAATCTTTCTTTTTTACTAGCAGTACTGGGGGGGAGAAGGGACTGAAACTTGGCTGAATGAGGCCACTGGCGAGCATTGAGGCCACCTGTTCTTCTATTTCTTGCTTTTGATAATAAGGATTCCGGTAAGGACGCACGCTCATCGGAGCTGAGTTCGGAATGAGGGTGATTTTATGGTCTATCGGCCGGGAGGGAGGTAAAGTGGTGAGGGGTTGAAAGAGGGAGGAGTATTTCATGGTTAGGGTGGTGATGGCGGGTAATGAGTGGGAAAGAGGGTCATGTTGAGAGGAAGGTGGGTCAAGGCGAATATGGAAGAGGGTACTGGAAGGGTTGGTATGGATGATACAGCGTAGTTGTGACGGAGAAATGAGTTCCACGTCCTTCTCACGGTCACCCTGTAACTCAATTAATTGGCCATCTGTGATGAACTTCATGGTGAGCGAAGTGTAATCTGTGAGAACCGGACCCAGCGTCTTGAGCCATTGTACCCCAAGGACAACATCTGCACCATAAAGAGGTAATATGTGAAAGTCAATAGTGAATGAGTGATTCTGAATGTGAACCTTAACTGCGGTACACAGTTGATGACAATGAAGCTCGTCGCCGTTGCCCACCGTGACCCGGAGAGGAACGATCTCCGTTAGGGAGAGCCCAAGTGTCAACACAACTTGGTTGTGGAGGAAGTTATGGGTACTTCCTCCGTCAATCGGAATGCTAACAGGGTGATCATCAATGAGGCCCTTCACTCGTAAAGTTTCTGGAGCTAAGTGGCTCGATAAAGCATCCTGGGTTTGGCGAAGGTCTCCAGAGGTGGTGAAGGAGGACGGGTTTGGCCGGAATCCAGTGGATTATCTTCATCCTCGATGACCAAGAGAAACAGGGAAGAAGCACACTTGTGCCCTCGAGAAAACTTCTCGTCACAATGAAATCACAACCCTTTTTCTCGACGGGCAGCCAGTTCCTCCAAGGTTAACCTCTTAAAAGGAATGGACGGTGGTGTGGTGCGTGATGATGTTGGCAACGGAGGGGGTGGCTGAGTAGAGCGAGGAACCAGTGTTCCCGAAGTGGATGAAGAAAGGCGATAGGATGAAAGGCGTCAAGCATTGAGGAGCTTTTCCTCCTGAAGGCGGGCACATGCCACAGCCTGAGCTAAAGATATAGGTTGGAGGACCTGAACCTCCCTTCTAATAGTTGGGCTCAACCCTGATATGAAACAACTAAGCAAAAATGGTGCAGGAAGATCGATAATGTGATTCACCTGAGATTCAAACTATGAAAGATAGGCACTCACCGAGGAACGTTGACTGAGTTTGTAGAGCAAACCCATGGGGTCTTCATAAGTGGACGAAGCAAAATGCGAATGAAGAGCATGAAGAAATGCAAACCACGAAGAAAGTTGAGTGTTGCGGTGCATCCATTGAAACCATGCCAGCGCCTGGCCCTCCATGTAAAACAAGGCGATGGTCAAGCGTTCCTGATCAGGGGTCGCATGATACTCAAAAAATTGAGTAATCTTAAAGATCCAGCCAGTGGGATCAGAGCCGTCGAACCGTGGCACGTCCAGCTTGACACGGTGGTTGATCTTAAGCGGTGACGAAGCCGAAGGACCAAACGAGGACGATGAAGGTGTGTGAGGGTTGTTGTGGGAGGTTTCAAGCTGCGACATACGATGAAGGAGATCATTGATTTTGGATGACATGGAAAGATGAGAGGCTGTGAGTTTGACAATAGCTTCTTCCAACCTTTCGGAGGAAGCTTTGGAGTGAGTCCCGTCCGCCATTGATATGAAAGCACCAAATTGTTACCACTTGGGTTTCGAGGACCAAGTTCCTCCCAGAAACAAAAGAAAGAAGAAGCAGAAGATAATATTTCTCATTCCAAAAGTGCTTTATTACATGATATTTATAGGCTAGCTAAGGGACATAGCCCCGACAACCAAAACGAAAAGGTAATATTCCCTGATTTTCACTAACTTCCTAGCTGCTACTATGTGCTCCTTGTCTGCTGTATGGCACTCTACGCGCTCCGTACGTAGTCTTCCAAATACGCTGGTGTAGTTTTCTTCCTTGTGGGTCTTGCATTATTTTCCTCATGCACCCCCTTTGCTTTCTGTAGACCCCCATCATTTCCATTCGTATCAGTTTGATTCAATTTTTTATAATAAGATATGAAATATGAACCAAACCGCAACAAAATATGTGGTTTTTAATTTTTTTTTTATTTTGGCTGTTTTTGGTTTTTTTTATCGGTTTGACATTTTATAACCAATTTGGTTCAGTTTTGAATACCTCTATAGGTAATTCATTTAAAGAAAACTATATACGTACCAAAATAGATTTATAATTGATCAATAATATATACTTTTTTGCTATATATATTCATTAAAAAGTGGTATGCCATTTTTATTTTTTGTTTTAGTAAGGTTCAGGGCCCATTGGGTGTCTGGTGGTGGGGCTCGTAGTGAGATCAAAGAAACGAATGAGAGAAAGAAGGACAATGTGTTAGAATAGCGAATATGCATGTGTGAGGATCAAATCTTGTTACTTTCGTTAGATGTTCTCAACTTCTATAAACGGACTTGGGACTACAGAATAAGAAATTTAAGGTTCGCGGTAGAATGAAATTAATTGGAATGAAATTAAATTGAGATTAAAATTCTGAATTAGAGTAGAGTGTAAAGGTGTGCATCCTTTCAACTCTATTTAAACTTTAGACTCAATTTATTGAAGGACTGCAGACAAATCTGTTTTCCAGAAAACTAAGCAAAGCCTAATCCAACTACCTAACGAATGATTAGGTCAAACCGAACCATTTTTTATGAAATAATTTGATTTGTTTTTTGTTTTCAAAAGATTTTTTTTTGTTTAGTTTAATCAAATTAATTGTTTTATACATATCCATGGTTTATTTTTTCAAAAAATCGAACTGGACTGCTTTATAAAAACAACCGAACTATTCACAAAATAATTCGATTCAATTTTTTCCTCAAACGATTCAGTTTTTTAAATTTTATTTGTTCTTTTTTTACACCTATTTACCAAGATGAAGGGAAACTTTTGGGAACATCTAAGATGGTATAAAATCTAAAATTTCACACTTTATGCTCCATATGACTAGTTTAACTTAGCTCAAGAGCCACAAAGACCATGAAATGGACAACCACGATCAGAAGATTCACTTTTAACTGGATAGACATTATCCCACCAGGTTTTTTCTTACCAAATCCAACAACAAAAAACCAATGTACGTTTTGGGTAGACCACACATGATGTTAACAAGTGGTTGGACCTTAGGTTAAGCATGCATGAATGACCGATAATATATGCTTCAAATCTGTACCAGCTATATATTTTTATTGTTATGTAGTACAAGCAAGATTCTTCAACACTTTCATTTTTTTAGCAGCTATGTTTTAGAGGCATGGGTTGACATTAATTCTGAGGACCACAATTCCCCCGCATTAACACCGAACACACTTTGGCACTACAACAGCTTTTCGGCCAATATTTGAGGCCCAAAACTACACTGAAGGAAAGAAAAAAGAAGCACGTCCTTCATTTTGCGTGTTATCTTCTGAAGGGTGCAGTGACTTTTACGAAATGTGGTTCTGGTTCCTAGACGTTGCCTTCTACATTGTACCTCTTTCTAGACAAGGAATCTCTCTAGAATCTTGTGATGATTTAATTCCACAAATGAAATGACAATTTAGCTTCTTTTTTTTTAATCATGTGAGTGTGAAGTATTTAATAATTTTTTTGTTAATAACTAATTTTTATTGAAAAATTTGATTGATATTTTGAGATGAATATTTTTTCAAATTTTATTTTATTTTATTTAAAAGATTCAAACCAAAATCTTTTTTAATAAAATCGAATTTAATTTTACTCGTATTAACTATTGATTGATATGACGTTTTAGCTGTTAAGGCTATAAATGTTGCTTTAAGTAAGTGAAGAGGCTAAACCATGATTACATATGGGAATTCGAGGATTTAAGTGGGCCAATTACGCTGATAAGTACAAATTGATCATTCCAATTATTCAATTAACCGATTGACATTCACATTATATAAAACAAGAGAACATGATGAGCTTTATTGGGCAAACTTTAGTGCATCGTGACAGATTCATTTAGCCTTTATACAAAAAAAGGTGTTTCAACCAAATGTCTAGTACGACTTGCAAGACTCTTATTGCTCCCATAACTTTCCTTTGAGGGTATATCTGTGGGGTCGTATATAGATACCGGAATCTCTAACTGGTCCACTACCTATTGATACTAATTGTATGGTTAATTGGTTAACGCTAGTAGTACTAATGAATTAGATAAAAAGGGACACCCACTACAATATTTGGCACAATATGAATGTATATGCAAAATTCTCAAATTTTAATGTTAGGTAAGACATTTTTTCTGGTGATAGATTCATTTTTCTCCTGCATTATGGCGTGAGGTAATGAATAATTGAATCTAATTCATTAGTACTACTAGCATGATAGATTCATTTTTCTCCTGCATTATGCAAAATTCTCAAGCCTCTCAAGGACAAGGTTGGTCAGTTTCAACAACGTGGGGTAATGAATAATTGAATTTGGAGGTTATTGCTAGTTTCGGTGGATATGATGGTATGCGATATACTTTCATTTGTGTTATGTAAATCTACTGCATTTTGATTTACCTGCATTTTGTAACTTAAAAGAAAATGTTATTAAAAGAAGTGATAACTCAATTAAACAAGAGATGGCATGCCGGAGTGGTTATCGGGCATGACTAAAAATCATGCGGGTTCACGAATTTTTAGGCAAATATCAATTTGTTTTTCAATGTTTTATTTTTTCGTTCATTTATCTTAACATAGGCAAGAATTGCTACTTTCTCTGGCCAATTAATTTGTACTATGTAGAGTGATAGTCTAAACAAATTTTAATTGAAATGTCATACTTTGAATTCTGAAATTGTCATTCTATTATCTTGTTTTAAGTGTTAGGGATGATAAAAATGTAATACTAAATCCCAACAAAAAAAATTATCCTCAATTATTCCTTTTTGTCTCAACTATAAGAAAAAAATCATATTTTATTTATTTATTTTAAATATAAAAAAATTCAATTAACTTTATCTTAAGATAATTAATCTAAAAAGTATTGTTAGAAATTTCAGAGAAGTCGTAAAAGATGTCAATATTTTAGGTCGATGGCAAGAGGAGTTGATGCACAAAGGTGTTATTTAGATTGCTTCTTTATACATTTGATCTAGCAAATCTTATAAGTAGTTTTTATAAGTTTGCAAAGGATGTAAATATTTTAGATTAGCTAGTTGTAGGAAAAATCAATCTGAAAAGTTTTTTTTTTTTTTTTTATCAATTCTTTGTACAATGGGTCTATAGATGTACTTAGTGTGAGTTTCTCAAACAAAAGTATAAACATGAATCAATATGAAATTAGTATTAAGAGGATTTAACTCAATTGGTTAAATATGTATGTGAATAGTTGTGAATCTCCTAATAGTTGTCTTTGATTCTTATGGAAGAAATGGAGAAGATCTTGACCTAAACAATATTCTTAGAGAAGAAAAATCATTGAAAATATCCATGAAAGATGAAGAAAAAACATGTAAAAGCTTTTGCACCAAATGATATGTATTGTATGCTGTCTTCTGTGCTCGACCTCATCATTTCTTGCTTATAGTGGAAAATTATAACCAAGTAAATGCACCAACTCTCCCGTTCACTTTAGTACTAGTACTTCCAGTTCCTTCGTCATTGGATTTGCTTGAGAATGTCAACTGCCAAAAAAAATAAAATTGTGGCACTTGCGTGAGAGACATGACCAATTAATATCAATACCAATTGAATCATATATGTTTTCTATCTCAAGACCAATTAATATCAATACCATTTGAATCATATATGTTTTCTACCACCTTTAATATTGTAGTTACATCCAACTAAGAAGTGGAGCTCTATTAAAGCTTCTCTTTTGGTTATTGGACCCCATTAAAATTCTTTGCCTCTGATCCCTCACATTCATAATTCTCTCTTTAAGATCATGTTGGGATTCTTCGTTTTATAGGCCATGACAAAGGCAATTATTGGTGTTAATTGGACATTTCTTAATAATATTACTAGTCTGTACAAAGTAGTTTTATCCAAAACACACAACAGATATATAATGTTTCCCTACTCTAGAACTCATGCACAGATATGCATTACGTTAGAAACATCATAATCAATTTTTTTTAATAAACCACAAATATCTCCTTAAAAAAATAATTTTGTTCGAGGTTTATAAGATCATTGAAAGCGACAATTTTTTCCTTTTTAAGTATTTAATACATGCTTATGAAGATTTCTAATTAAATTAAAACGATTTTGTTTTAGTTGATTCACGCGACCCAATAGTCATAATCAAATGGGATTTGCTGACTTATAAAGTGGATTTATACAGTATACCACATAAAGCTGATTACAAGTTGACTTCAATTAATTTCCCCAATTGGCCCTTCTATCTCGTGGATTCCTTTTACGTATGTTAAAATCATTCTTAGCTTTTGTTACTACCACAGTGCCACCTCTTGTTAGAAAAAATCTAGATTGACAATAGCAAAATAATCATTCGCGGTTTGTCTTCCTATATGTGCAAATTGAACTTAGTAAACCGCTAATTAAGAACACATACATCCTATAATATTTTACCTACCCCCTTCTTATTTTAATCTTGTCACTAGAGCTTCAAAAGATAATCAATTATACAAATTCTAGTCAACTACTTACGTTATGTGATGATGCATGATACAAAAAGTCCTATATATCATATCCCTGGCCCTCCACTTGAGAACCAAATAAACACAATTTTCATGTGTATCCATAACGCTTTGAAGGTCTAGTTTGTTTTGGAAGTTAAAACAAAATAAGATTAGATAAAACAAAGATGGGGAAAAAAATATGTGCATGTTCTTTATATAAAACCATGTATATTTAATTTTTTTTTCTTATTCTTCATCATTTTCCTATAGAAGAATCGAAACCGATCGAACTTCATTATGTTTTATGATTTCTACATTTATGGATTTAATAGATGCAAGGTGTGTCAATAGCAAATAGGTGCAACAAATGCTTAATTAATAACCTGTATAAGTCACAACCACATATTTTGAGGTTGGGCGAAAGGAACAATGGATGGTTACCCTTCAACAGAATCTGGGCAGCTAAGAGAGAAAAAGCATCTTATGCCCCACAAATTTTAATCATCTGGTCTTCCTTTATCACTTTACATCTCACTCTTCAGTTTTCACTATGATTGATCAACATATATATCTTATCCAACACTTTTCCTTATTTAATATAACTTTTTACTTTTCCTTATAATTAAAAAAAATTATGTATGGCCTTATCCAATTAGAGAAGTGTATATTAATGTACTATATATACATACCAACATGCAACATATTTTGAAAACATAAGTACAGATTATAACTCGTAAAGGCCTCATCTAGTTGATTTAAACTTTTTAGTGTCATGACAATGATCATCGATCGGCAATAATGTTGAACAAATTATTGACAAGAAACAAAGCGAAACAATGTTCCTCGATTAGAGAAATATTTATTCTAATTATTTAGTCACAGAAGATATATAATTGCTGGTAAGCAAGGACAAATTTCTAATCACTTGCTCATCCTATATACATGTTTGCATGTGAATCACACGGTGACAGCTGATGATCGTAGCCGTCTATCTTAAACTATTCTCAATTTATAGTCAATTTTAATTATAACAACAAAAATATGCAAACCTGGATGTCAGTTTTCTGTTTTAATTGATTTTTGGCTACACCTCCATCTTTATTATCATTGAACTTTGTTTCACGTTCATGATTTCCATCTAATTTATAACAACAAAATCTGCAAACCTGGATGTCAGTTTTCTGTTTTAATTGATTTTCGGATCTCAAGGCTACACCTTCCCATCTTTATTATCTCTAAAATTTGTTTGATATCACGTTTATGATTTCCATTTAGATAAAAAGAATCTTTAGTCCTTTGCATTGTTGCATGTGATATTATAATTCAGA
Organism: Glycine max; assembly: GCF_000004515.6. Lineage (NCBI taxonomy): Eukaryota > Viridiplantae > Streptophyta > Magnoliopsida > Fabales > Fabaceae > Glycine > Glycine max. The sequence goes on along the minus strand of NC_038243.2, from coordinate 39,568,780 downwards.
TCTTCGTCGCTTAAATGAAAAAGAAAAGGTCAACTTTTTTTTTAATCTCAAGATGGTTGATAATTAATAGATACTTTTATTTGGCTATTTAGGTATATATGATGCTACACTATACCTCTTTTTTTTTTTTCTTTTTTTTCTTTTCACATTCATGCATTTAAAAAATACTCATCCTTAAATCCGGCCGTTTCATATATACACTATGATTAATTAAACAAAAGTATTATATAAAATCTAATTACAAAGATGAAGATGTTATAAGCAATAATTAGCATGTTCTACCAGTGAACTTGAAGAGATAAGGAGTCAAGTTTGGAATTTTGACGTAAGAAGATTAGGTAATTACAGTAGAATTCATAAGTTATGAGTGTAATATTAGCTTTTTATTTTAAATTTAAGTTTAACTACATTTTTAGTTTGAATTTTTAAATTCTCATTTTCTACACAATTTTTGTTTTTTACAAATTGAATCAATTAAATTCTTTTAACTTCTTTTACTATATTAACCAAATCATTAACATTCATCTAAAGTAAAAACCTCGTATTTACTCTCTTCAAATCCTAATTCCATATCATTCAAATCCTTTAAATTTTATCAAAATTTCACTAGATTAATTTCTAACTACTAAACTTTTAAAATTATTTAATATCTCAAATCCTTCATCATAAAATTCCAAATACTATTTGGCTGGAAATGTTACAAATTTGATAATTATAAGAGAAATTGACAGCAGCTGTACAAGACCAAATTTGTTTAGTTTTTAAAAATAGAATTACCTATGAACTAAAAAAAATAAAGTTGAGAAAATAAAATCGTATACAATAAAAACTAAAGAAACTAAAAATATAATTAAGTTTCAAATTTAATATATTAATTAAATAATGTAAGAATATACAGTGGGATGGGTAATTAATAAAATACAGTAATACACTACTCACACTTATTTGCATATATTATTCTTAGTTCATTTTGAAATGGAACTATCGACTTAAAGAAAATGAATTGCAACTATTTAAAAGTATAAAATAAATGACCAATTAAGTAAATTCGTCCTTAAAAAACGTGTGAATTTCACCAACTAAAAACCTATACCCCTATGGTAAGAATCTCTTGCACATTCCTTCAATCTGTTCAATGTGGTTTGTGCTTGCATGAGAAGAGTGAATAGCATTGGTCACCATTCACCAAAGACAAGGACAATTCCACAGAAAAAAAATTAAAAATATGTTTTGGCTTTGCACGACTCTTATGCTGTCAATTAAGAAGATGCGCGTGCTCTCACATACTTTATTGGAAGAAAATTAATATTTATCTTATCAATATTCTCTCCGTTTCTTTTTAATTGTCATATTTTTAAAGATTTTTGTTTCTATTTAGCTGATGCTCATAAAATTTAAGATCATATTAATATAATAATATTTTTTATAATTTTTTGCCAATTCACGCACCCATTTTTAAGCATGAATGAATAAACATCACATTTTGTAAAAGATAAAATAAAAATAAACATCACATGCATAATTTTCCGGGGGAATGTTAGCACATATGTATAGGTTTCCTCCAATAGAAACAAGAACTAGACTGGTGTAGATTTTGGGGTGTTAACCCTTAAAAAGTGAAATAAGTAAAAGATGTAAAAATTCTTAAGGGGTTTCCTAGACTATCAATGATAGGAAACAACAGGATCTTGAAACCTATGGTTCTCACAAACAATCAATAAACAACAATAGATAATGATGTGTACCTTTCTCCATAGGAAGACTTGTACCTTTCTCTATAGGAACTTTTCTCCGGTGCACTTTGATTTCCTTGAAAGAGGAGAGAAATAAGATTTCACTTTCTTTGGCCTTTCTTTTCTACCTCTCTCCGTTAGTGATGGCTATCAGTGAGAGAGAACACTTTTCTGGTCAGGAAGGGGACCTTATTTCACGTTAGTGGGTATTAAGCCCCTTTTATAACCACTACTCCCATCAAGTAGCAGTTAACCTAGAAACTTCTCCTATTAAGCCCAATTACAATTTAGCCCTTAATCGTTAATTATTTATTTATTAGTCCTTACATAAGTCACATATCTCTCACATGAGACATTAATTCTAACATTCTCCCACTTGGCTCATGTGACATTAATAAACATTGTGGACTAAATAAATAAATAGATTAACTAACATAATGCGCATTAAAAATTGACTAAATTGTTCTATACATTGGGTACATCATAATTTCATGATTAAGAATAGGAACCAATTTGAGTCATGGCGATTGTACATCATCTAATCGACATAGTCCCTTCCATGTACTACAAATTAGTCTTCTCCTTAATATGACCATTAGTTAGGAGTACATAATTGGTCCAACATAATGTCTTCATTCAAGACAAAACCTGTTAACATTACTCTAACACAAACATGCATGCAAACATAGAGAACAGGTAATCAGAAACATATTATAATTGAGCTCAGAGTGTCAGCAAAATTACATAAGGTAAATTACACTTAATGATCATCAATAACAATAATGTCCATACTTTCAACATGTTCTATAAATGTCTTGGGCGGTAATCCCTTTGTCAAAGGGTCAGCTATCATAAGTTTTGTGCTAATATGTTCTATTGACACTCTTTGTTTCTGAACTTCTTCCTTCACGACAAAGTACCTCAATTTCATATGCTTAGCACCCTTAGAGTACTTGTCATTCTTACAAAAAATATTGCTGCGAAGTTATCACAATACATTTTCAGCGGCCTAGCAATACTGTCGACAATTCCAAGCCCTGAAATAAAGTTCCGCAGCCAATTAGCCTGAATTGTAGCCTCAAAACATACTACAAATTCAGCTCTCAGATGCAACAACAACTGATGCATACAAAATTACTTTCATTTGTTTTCGTTCCATATCATTTCTAGGACATTGTGTGAGACTAAATCTATCTCATTTCTAAATTAGAATAGGCGATGTTAAACACCTTTCCATCTTGAATTTCTCTAGCACTTTATCGATATATATACTTTCTGAGATAAGCCTAACAATCCTTATGATCTATTATGGAATATTTCTATCCCTATCACATAGCTTACCTCACCCATATCTTTCACTTCAAAGTTTCTAGAGAGAAATTTCTTAGTCTCATGAAGAAGACCAAGATCGTTAGCTGCAAGCAAGATATCATCAATATACAAAATTAGAAAATAACCTTACTCCCACTGACCTTCAGATACATACACCGATAAACAATATTTTCCTTAAATCTAAAGGAAATAATGATATCATTAAACCTCAAATACCATTGGCGGGAAGCTTGCTTTAAGACTGTATATTGATTTCTTTAGTATACACACCATGTGTTCATTTCCTTCAACTGAGAACCCCATTGGTTGGTCCATACAAACATTCTTCTCTAAATCTCCATTAAGAAATGCTGTTTTCACATCCATCTGATGTAGCTCCAAGTCATAATGGGCTACTAATGCCATAATAATCCTGAAAGAATCCTTTCGTGAGATGGGTGAAAACGTCTCTTTATAATCAATGTCATCTTTCTTAGTAAATCCCTTAGCAACAAGTCTAGCCTTGTAACGTTTAATGTTGCCATGAGAGTCACATTTAGTCTTGAAGACCCACTTACAACCAACTCTCTTACAACCCTTTGGTAATTCTACAAGGTCCCAAATTATGTTCCATGGAATCTATCTCTTCTTTCATGACATTTAACCACTTCTCAGAACTATCACAACTTACAACTTGTGAAAACAAAACTGGATCATTATCATTAATGCTTAAGTTTGTTTTTGTTTCATGTAGGTATACCACATAATCATTCGAAATAGCTAGTCTCCTTTTCTCTTTGAGACCTTCTTAATGCTACTTCTTGTGGTTCCTCCATAATAGGTTCATTATACATCATGAGTTCATTATTGTGTTGCTCCTCTTCATTAATTTTGTAGCAATAACTGAAGGAGCAATCACGTTACTGTTAGAGGCATAAGCTAAAAGGACTTACACTCTAACTTCTTTAATTTCCATTTCTCGTGGAACTATACTCCCACTGATTTCATCATTTTCAATGAACCTTGCATTTCCAGTTTTGACAATTCTCATACTATGATTAAAACAATAAAACATATACCCTTTTAACTTTTTTTGGATAACCAATGAAATATCCACTGATTGTTCTTGCATCCAATTTTCTTTCTTGCGGATTATAAATCCTTACTTCTGCCTGGCAACCCCAAACATGCAGGTGTCTTATACTAGGTATCCTATTTGTACACAGTTCAAAAGATGTCTTTGGAACTGCCTTACTAGGAACCATGTTCAACAAATACATGGAAGTTTTCAAGGCATACATCCACAAAGATACGGGTAAAGTTTAATTGATTAACATACTCCTAACCATATCCATTAAAGTTCTATTACGCCTTTCTGATACACCATTTTGTTGTGGTGTACCGGGAATTGTGTATTGCACACAAATGCACGTTTCTGAACAAGCTTAGCAAATGGACCTGGGTGTTGCCCAGTTTCATCATATCTTCCGTAATACTTATCACCTCTATCATATCTAATAATTTTCACATTTATGTCTAATTGTCCTTTTACTTCATTGTAGTAAATTTCTAAGGCATCCATTGCCTAAGAAATCTCGGGCAGTAAGTAGACATAACTGTAACGTGAATAATCATCAATAATGGTGATAAAGTATCATTCCTTTCCGAAAGAACTAACATCAAAAGGTCCACAAATATCAGTATGCATAATTTCAAGAAGCTGAGTGCTTCTTGTAGCTCCTTTCTTTGTATGTTTTGTTTGTTTTCCTTTAATACAACCCACACAAATATTTAGATCCGTAAAATCTAGATAAAGAAGAATTTCATTTTTTATTAATCTTTCCATCCTTTCTCTAGAAATGTGACCTAAACGTTTATGCCACAAGAAAGCAGATCGTTCATTCACTAAACTATGTTTAGTGCCAACATTATGATGCAGAGTTAAAACAGTTTCAACATACAAACTGTTTATTTCCAATTTATATAAACCATCACAAGAATACCAGTACCAATGAGATGATTATGCTTAAATAAATTGAAACATTCATTACCAAATTAAAAGAGTATCCAGTAACATCAAGTTTAGATAATGAAACTAAATGACTAGATAAACTAGGTACATAAAGAGTTTCCAGTAAATCTAAATGATGTCAAGTGTCGAGTTTTACGCAATAAGTCTCGACTGCTTACACTAGAGTTTCACTCTATTCCCCATGAAAATGAACTTCTCATTTGGGCTTATGCTTTGGATTGTAAGGAATCTCTGCATAATGTTAGAAACATGAGTCATACACCAGAATTAATAAATCATGTATCATGGAAAACTTTAGTTAAGTTTGATTCAAAACATACACGAGCATTAAGCTCACTTTTCTTTTCGAACCAAGACTTGCACTTTAGATAATCCTTATGGAAATGTTCGGATTTCCTACAAAATTAACAATTATTTCCCTTTGATACCTTCCTTTGGATTTGCAAAGAGTCGTCATTGTTCTTTAATGACCCTTTGCCTTTATCATGCTTCTTCATAAATTTCTTTTCAAGCTCCTTGATTTCCTTGGTGGCTTACATAATGAACTGAGTGACTTCCTTGATTCTTAAGCCTTATTTTTTTTCTGAACTAACATACTGTGCAATCCATGCACATTCCATTTATCTTTCATGGTATTATAGTTCATTTAGAACGGGCCAAACTCAGACGGTAATGAGTTTAGAACAAACTGAACAAGAAAGTTCTCATTCACAACCATTATATTCCCAAGGTCTTAAGTCTTGCTGCAATGTTTGTCATCTCAATGACATGTTCATACATAGTACGTGAACCATCAAACTTCATGGTGGTCAATGTACTCATTAATGTCCCAGCAACAGACTTATCAGCTGTTTGAGAACACTTTCCCACTAATCACATAAACTTTTTAGCACTTTCGATTTTAGGGAGAGTTGTCTTAATACTGTTTGCAACAGTCATTCTCATCAACATTAGGCTGAGTCTGTTAGATCTTTCCCAAGTTTTATAATGGACTTTCTCTTCATTGCTACTAGCATCAATAAAAGTAACAAACTTCTCTTCCAACATAGCAAGATCATGATCCAAAACACTAAGGTGAAATTGGACTTGCTCATTTCAGTCAGAGAAGTTAAGCCTATTAAAATTGGCTCAGATGATACATAAGAATCCAATGAATTCAAAACATGTATTACATAATAAAGTTCACATAAGTGTTTTGAGACATAAAATACATGTCATACATATGATTCATTTAGATAACGGTTAATGTATATTGATGTTCTCCTTTGGGTGATACACCAACACACAACATACAAACATAATGATGCTAATAAAATTTTAACATTATTTGACAATTAAATATGCACCAATTAGTAATATCTATTTCCTTTGGGCATATAAATAAAACTAATGATACACACAAATTGCCTACAATTATATTCATTAATTATAAGAACAACTAATCAACCTTTGGGCGATCCATAAATGCCTTATAACAATGAATTTCAATTACCCATAAACCAATAATCATATAATTTAGCATCCATTATTCTATGAGTAATTGGAATAATCATTAAGTTGGAATTAAATAACCTTACAAATTTGGTCACTTTGGTGACTAACAAATTCAACATACATTTAATTCCAACCAAGTATAATTGAAATAATCATTAATTTGGAATTAAATAACCTTACAAATTTGGCCACTTTGGTGACTAACAAATTCAACATACATTTAATTCCAACCAAATATGTATGGTCTGCACATACTTATTGCTATTAACAATTCATAGTCATTCTATTAATTTCATTCCAGGCCATAAAATAATATTTGCATTTATTTGTGTTTTTGCATTCAAACACGTTCAAGCAAATATGTAGCATATACATATATTTACTGCTACCAATAATTGCAAAACATTCACATTAATTTAATTACAGAATATAAACTTTCAATCCTTTAATCACCTTCAACAATAATTTTTTTTTTGAAAAAAAAAGGATCAAGTGGGATTGGAAATAGCAAACATAAGGTTGCAAATAGCAATTTCCAAAATTTCATATTCTTCCCTACAATAAACGTGCTTTTCAAAATTGGAATTGAATCTTTACGTTAATGGCACGCTTCCTTTCTTTCACCATTAAAAGTAAAAACTTTCTCCAAATTTAATATATACATGTCGTGTAGCTTTCTCTCCGATAATCATAAGTTTTCAAATAATCTTTCTCCAAAAATTGGTATTCAACAATAACAAAATATTGCCAATAAAACAATACATGCAGCGGAAAATAAAATTCCTAAATTTCATAATTAGGATTTATGCATAATTGGAAGAAATTAAATTATCCCTAAATTTCATAATTAGGATTCATACATAATTGAGAGAAATTAAATCATTCTTGGAGAATCATAAATTTCATAACACATGCTCTAATACCACATGTAAAAATTCTTAAGGGATTTCCTAGACTATCAATGATAGAAAACAACAGGATCTTGAAACCTATGGTTCTCACAAACAATCAATAAACAACAATAGATAATGATGTGTACCTTTCTCCATAGGAAGACTTGTACCTTTCTCCATAGGAACTTCTCTCCGGTGCACTTTGATTTCCTTGAAAGAGGAGAGAAATAAGATTTCACTTCCTTTGACCTTTCTTTTCTGCCTCTCTCCGTTAGTGATGACTATCAGTGAGAGAGAACACTTTTCTGGTCAGGAAGGGAACCTTATTTCATGTTAGTGGGTATTAAGCCCCTTTTATAACCACTACTCCCATCAAGTAGCAGTTAACCTAGAAACTTATCCTATTAAGTCCAATTACAATTTAGCCCTTAATCGTTAATTATTTATTTATTAGTCCTTACATAAGTCACATATCTCTCACATGAGACATTAATTCTAACAAAAGAATCATGAGACATGCAGTACTGTCTGGGAGGTGTTCTTCAATTCTTTCTTTTGCTTACAAAAAGTTTCAGTTCTTCTTTCTCGATGTACCATAATTTATAAGCAAAAATGAAGAACCTAATGCAATAATGTATGGAAAATTTGATTGCCATAGCTAGGAAAATTTGTAGTATGGCACGTTGGTGCTTTCTGCCAAATGCTGTCATATGTTTGATCGCATTACACTTAGAAAGATGTATACCGTTGCTTACCTTAGCAGAAAGGTACCGACCTTTTTTTTTTTATCACACACTTAACCGAACTTATTTTCATTTCTTTATTCTATCTAATTGTAGGGTGTGATTACCGGATAATATTCTTTTCAATTCCTCTTCTTAATAAAAAATTTGAAATTATCATTTTGTGAGAGACCAATTTTTATCGAAGAGTCTAATTGACCATTTTTAATGGAATATTTTCTCTTAATTATTAATTATTTCAACATGAATGAGATATAAGGTCCGGTGAGTGTGGTTAAAAAAGAAGTGAATGAGAAAAGATTGCTGGTTGAATTTTCTTCTTAAAAAATAAATAAATTAACAATTACTATTTAATACATCAATAATAATAGGAATTAGGTTTTTTTCAAAAAGTTAGGTTTTCTATTCTCACAAAGTCACGAACCATTATTTTAATCTTGATTGAAAGAGACACTGTCGTTCAGTTTTCAATGTACGTATTTCTGTTTGTAGTATTACTGAGTGGGGGGTGTGACGGTCTCCTACATCGTTTGTGAAGCATTTACGGACATCATTTGGTGAGATATAATACTGCTGTTGGGATATATATAAATTAATGTTGTCGACACAGTTTATTATCTATACGTTATCACTATAAAGATTTGTATATTATTAATGTAATAGAAGTTTTAAAATAGTTTTTTTTTACTGCAAGTTTTAAAATAATTATTAAAAATTCAATGATCTTACAAAGATGACTATAAAAAAATATTACACACTATCATAGTATATCAATTAAATTATATTATGTTTCTAAAAAATTAAAATTACATTAAGTACATTTTATGAATTATTTTAATATTTTAATTAATTACAGTATAATTTTAATATACTATTATTACAAGTATTTTTATATTATTAAATAAATAGAAATTAAATGAATTTAAATTATATATAATTTGTAAAATAATTATTACAAACACTAACAATTTGTAACTAAATTATTGGATGATAATACATAAAAGTATTTACATGGTTAGTGTATTTTAATTATTCTACATTGAATAAAGTAAAATAAATAGAAATACATTAGTTAAAGATAATTTAAAAAATATAATTAACTAACGAAGAATAACTAAAACTAAACAAGAATTATAATAGCCACACGGTCGTGACGGTCCACGCCCATATTGTTTTCGAAAAAAACAGTGAGATGGAAGAGTATGTATAGTAAGAGTCAGAAAAAATAAAAAAGTATGTACAGTAAGGAAAATACTATTTAGTACTCATGTAATAAATGAGCTAGTTAATAGAATAATTAAAACAGATAAAAACAGGATTTATATACGAGTGTGCCATGGACTTGGCTACATGGCATTGCATAGTCGCATACTCGCATTGCAGTTAGCAAATTAAAAAAACATCTTGGACGAATATTCTCGGAAATATTTTAGTAAATTACATACAATTATATATATATATATATATATATATATATATATATATATATATATATAATTTAGAAAGATGGATGATATAAGGAGGCTACTACGAAATATTTATTCATCGGTAGGGCAACCTCTGTTAGTCTAATTTATGGTTTCTCTTGATTATATAATTTATCCAGCTCTAAGAAATAAAATAAAATAAAATAAGATTTTTTTTTCTTATATTTATATTTATGAAGATAGAATTTATGTCATAATTTAAAAAATGAATATGTATAAATTATTTCATAATAAAAAATTATGTGGGAGTTATTATAGTTTGAAAAGAGTATTGAATGGAAGAATTAAGTTATTATTTAATAAATTTAAATTTGAATTTTTTAAAGGATGAGATGTCAGAAGTATTTTTTGTATTTTTTTATTTATTTAAAGAGATGTTAACATGTATTTTATTTTTTCTTTATTAAATGTATTTATTTTAAAAAAATTATTTATATTTTATACTTTATTTTTCAATTTATAACGGTATACAAATAAACGATTCAAATTAATTATTCAAGTTAAATTACTATTGGTATATTTTGATGTTGTTGGGAAAACTTACACGCGCAACACAAATACTCGTGTACATATACAATATATATTTACGTCAGCAAAAAAAAAATTCAGCAGAAAAACAATAGATATTTTTGGTCATTAGAATATGACCAAGTCCCTGATTTTAATTATTTTTGTTTAAATTGATGTTTTATTTATTAAAATATTCACTTTGATGCTTCATTTATTTAAATCAATCCAATTGGGTTTTTACCATCACTTTGTCGTGATTGCCATTGATAGATAGATAACAAAAAATGAGTCAAACAATTTTTAGTGGCTAAAAATCATCAAAAACACAATTTTGTTTTCTCTGTAAACATCTCCATTCTACAAACGTAAGAACAACTCCTAGAACCCAGATGAAGAACATAATGCATAACCCATGTGAAGAACATAACCCAAAATAGGAACAGAACCCAGAACAAATCAAGAATCCCAAATCCCAAATCAAAAACCCACAAATCAAGAATCCCAAATCCCAAATCAAAACCCCAAATCCTACATCAAGAACCCACGAATTAAGAGCCCCAAATCACAAATCATAACCCCAAACCACAAATCCATCTCAGGTCATGATGGTTTTGCAAAAGGAGAGGCTCCACGGGAGGGCCTTGAGGCGGGGCTCGTTGGCAATCTTGCTAAAAAAAAAATAAGATAAGAAATTAAATAGGTAATTTGATCTTAGAATATTTGAATAACTTAATAAAGTTAAAGAATATTTGATTGTTGATAAATCCATATATTCATACGCAACTTATTGAATGAGAGGACTTTTTAATATGAGAAACGAGAAATAAATTTAGATTTTTTTTGAGAAAAATATAAATAATTAGATTATATTTAAATGGTTAATATTAAAAGAAAAATACACCTAAAGTTCTTAATCAGTAAATAATTTTTAATTTTTATTATATGATTGTATGATTCAAATTTATAATTATAATATTCTTAAAATAAGAATTATTCTCGTCTGATATGCGACTATATTGATTATAATAACTAGAAATTCCAAACAAATGTTTATCACATGTGACTTTGTCTATTTTATTTTATACTACATATGTGACTTTATCTAAATAAAAGATATTTATACGACTGAAGAAAATTCATTGAGTGAGTAAACCAAGTGTTGCATAATTGTTCCAACTGTTTTTGAGTTTGAATAATCAATATATAAATTGTTAAACACTTGAAGAAAACTTTGTACTTGAAAAAATCTTATCCAATTTTAAAACAATAAATTGTATTCATACATTTGTTCTATAAAAATATTCTCAAGAATATGGAATTGATTTTTTTTTTGGGTGAAGATATGAAATTGGTCCTAATACATTTGGTAAATATTAATTATTAATTTTTTTTGTTAATAAGAAGATTAGAATCCGTGACTTGTCTCATTTTCCTTTTTTATTCATCACTAAACCAATCTTGTATCTTGTAGTCTTAATACATACATTAAAAAAATATAAGTCGAAGAAAAAAAAATTGAACCAAACAGGCAACTAATTAATTATATGTGGATTTATCTGAATAAATGATATCTATATGATTGAAGAAAACCTCCAAACTAAGGATATGGAATTTGGTCTTAATAATAATACATACATTTGAAAGAAAAAAAAAAGAAACCAGAGAGCTTAATTTGTATGGTCGTATTGTGCTAAGATGCTGATTAATACGAAGTAAAATTCCTTCTTAAATACGGCAATCGTTGAGACCAAAACTCTGTCTAAGCAATGATGCCACGTAAATCAACGAACTACGTCATGTTTGTACGAATTTGTGAGCCAAAATCATTTAGCTAATGATGTTCCTGATGTCAGTAATGTTTGAGTGGAGGTTGAATGTTGTAGTAAGTGATGATTTCCTTCATCAACTTAAGCATAGAGTCACTTAGAAGTGATATGGAATTTTAGCATGACTTTTTGAGTAAACATGAGATTGATACGAGGTATTTATTAAGTCTGATGATTAATCTCTTTCGAAGAATCTGATTATCATCTTTTGCAGAGTTATTTTTTTTTTAATAATTTTTTAATATATAAGATTTGAATTCAAAATTTTACTTAAAAAGATGATAATTCCACTAGAACCCATTGATTTATTGGTGAATTTTAACATGCCTTGAACAAATACTGTGGGACCTGATTTCTCTGGTTGAAAAAAAATTAAGTGTCCAAATATGTGAGGAGAATGTGCATATATTTAGCAGAACCGTATAGTATGGCCACTACAGGCACAGCTCCCGCTAGCTATCCCTTCTCGTGTTTTGATTTTCTGAAATTACATCTCAAAATTTGTTGTTATCCTCTTGTACTTTAGCTGACATAGGTGCGATCTTGTTTTATAGCGGTTTTGCAGACGTGTTGATTACAGGGGTAGGTCAGAGAGAGTTCCTCACATAAAAGGCATCATTGCTCAAACCACAATAAGAAGCTAAGAAGCCTAATAATAAGTAACACCACACCATTTCTCATATTAGTTCTGTTCTCTTCAAATGGAGCCTAATAATGCATGTACTATGCATTCTCATTGCATAGAGATGTCCATGGAAGTGCACCAAGTTGTTCCACCACCCCACAAGAGCACCCTTCAGAAGCTCCAGGGTAGACTCAAGGAAACTTTCTTCCCTGATGATCCTCTGCGCCAATTCAAGGGACAACCTCTTAAGAGAAAACTGATCCTTGGAGCACAATATGTGTTCCCTATTCTTCAATGGGGTCCTAAGTACAACCTCAAACTCTTCAAATCTGACCTTGTTTCTGGCCTCACTATTGCTAGCTTGGCCATCCCACAGGTTTTCTCAAGTTCACTCTCTGCCTCTTTTCTTTCTTGATACAAAAAAACCGTACGTATTCTTCACAGGAGACAATCTTGCTCGAGCTTGTTCTCGCCTTGTCTCTTAGTCATCATGAAAATGTTCATTCATATTTCTAACTTGCTTCTCTTGTTCAATTATGTATTTTATCATTCAGGGAATAAGTTATGCCAAGCTTGCAAGTCTTCCTCCAATTGTGGGACTTTGTAAGTGTATTGATTTATGTCCATAGTTTGGTATGTGCTAATTTATGTTACATCACATGCTTATGTATTGTGATTGGTCTTGCTGCATATTTCAGATTCTAGTTTTGTTCCACCACTAGTTTATGCTGTTCTTGGAAGCTCAAAGGACCTTGCAGTTGGACCTGTTTCTATTGCTTCTCTTGTGATGGGATCCATGCTGAGGCAGGAAGTGTCTCCCACAGCAGACCCTATCCTGTTTCTTCAGCTAGCTTTCACTTCAACATTATTTGCTGGCCTCTTTCAAGCTTCTCTTGGAATCCTAAGGTAATTAGAATTATTAGTCCCTTCCATATCATGCAATTTTTAATTATTATTATTGTCAATCTGAAAAACTACAAGAATGAAGAATCATTCTGATATACTATAAGACAATACAAGCCAAGGTATTATATGTTGTTAATGGTTTCAGGCTAGGCTTCATAATTGATTTTCTATCTAAGGCCATTCTTATTGGGTTCATGGCTGGTGCTGCTATTATTGTGTCACTGCAACAGCTCAAGAGCCTGCTTGGAATCACACATTTCACTAATCAGATGGGTCTGATTCCTGTTATGACTTCTGTTTTCCACAATATACATGAGGTAAACTCATTTAAATTTTACGCACAAACATGAGAGCACACAGATTGAGTGCTGGGGCAGTTCTTTATTTGTCTCTAGGTTAAAATGGACTCTACTTCTATATTCTATATACTCTTAAAAAAAAGTTTTCTATGATTTTAATGCAGTGGTCATGGCAAACAATATTGATGGGGATTTGTTTCCTGGTGCTACTGCTATTAGCAAGACACGTTGTATGTTGTTCCCTTCAGTCATTTTTTTTTTGTCTTACTAGATTTCTCACACACACTAACAACCACTGTAACAAGCCCTTAACTTCCAAGAAATACGACAAAGCCATTAACACAGTATTCTATATTATTGTATATATAATATAGTTTCACAGCACCAATTATCACACACATGGATCAGAGCTCAGGACCACTGACACATAGATTCATAGCCATGGTGTGGTGAACTCGTACACCACACCGTACGACTTTTTATTTTTAATAAAAAATAATTATTGCACAATAACTTTTTATTAATTTTTTTTTATTTTACTAAATTATTCAATAAAAATAAATGTATTTAATAGTACTAAAGTCTAAAAAATATTTAGTATGTTTTTTACATGAAAAATAAGAAATAGAAGTATTATATCTTGGAGAGATTAATTATCTGACAATAATTTTTCATTGATTATTTTAATCTTTTACAAAAAAAATTAAAAATAAATGCTTTTCATAGAATTAAAATTTTTTTTAAAAAATATTTAATGTGTTCTTCACTTAACAAATAAGAAATATTATATTATATCTTCGAGAGATTATTTATCCCACAATATTTTTTTCCATTAATTTTATAAAATATTGAATAAAAAAATAAAGGCTTTTAACAGTATTAAATCTAAAATATTTAATCTGTTCTTCACTAAAAAATAAGAAATATCATATCATAGAGAGATTAATTATCCCACAATAATTCTCATTAATTATTTTAATATTCTATAAAAATATTAAATAAAAATAAAATGCATTCATTAGTACTAAAATCTGAAAAATATTTAAGATGTTCTTCACTTGACAAATTGTTATATCTTAGAAGGATTAACTATCCTAAAATAATTTTTTCATAAATTATTTTAATATTTTATAAAATTATTAAATATAAAATAAATTAATTTAATAGTATCAAAATCTAAAAAAGTATTCAATATTTAATGTGTTTTTCACTGACAAATAAGAAATATTATAACTTTTTTTTGACAGCTTTCTTAACCAAAGTTAACAATTATCTTAAAGAGATTAATTACTATATTTTTATTAATTATTTTTATATTTTATAAAATCTAGAAAAAGTAAAAAATTAATATTTTCATAATTTTTTTATCTGTCTTTGCACATGTGAACATGTGTGCGTGTTCATAAATCAATATTTAAAACATAAATTGGGAAAATTATACTTCAAAGACATTAACATAAAATGAGAAAGTTACACTTTAAAAGATAAAATTAGTTGTACTTACAATTAAAAAAATTAATTATTTGAATTTTTACAACTTAATAATGTATTTATTTATTTTATTAAGAACTTAATAATTTATTTATATATGTGATGTATCTACGTGTATAAATGAATAGTTATAACAACATTTTATAATCTAAGGTGCATGAGTATTCTTATTTTAGAAAATCTAAATTTTTATTATATTTTTTTTCTTTCACCACAAGTTAATCTCATATCATAAACAACATTTCTCGGTTAGCAAACTTGAAAATAAACTCGTAAGAGAGATACATCTACCACAATCTAGATTGATTATCACACCCTTTATAATCTATAGTACATTTGCACACTTAAATAATAAAAAGGATCTCATTAGTGTATTCTTTAATACTTTTTTATTATTTATAAACTTTCACGTGAATTTTGTAAAAGAAAAATTATAATTCTCTTAATAAGATTCTCGTAAAATTCATTCAAAATGAGCAACAGTATTATAAAAATTACGTTAAAGGGTGCATTATTTTCTCTCGGTAATATTATATAATTAGTATTGTTCTAAGTTTTTTTAATTAAAAATCAAACCTATTTTTTTTAATGTTTGTGTAAAGGCATGTTTGAATTTGAATAATAGCCGACAATCTTTGGGAAAGTACCAATTAGTTAATGACTTTGTTATTGAAAATGGGATCTATAAAATTCAAGATCTTTTCATGCTCAAAACTGTTTAAAATGTTAGATTAATTTAAAAAAAATTAAAATGACGTAAACATGTTTCTGATGTATAGCCGAATAGTTAACTTCTCTCGAAATGAATGCAGGGTAGTATTGACTAACTCATGGAAATAAATGCATGCAGAGCATAAAGAAACCAAAGCTATTCTGGGTCTCAGCTGGAGCTCCTCTTATGTCTGTCATCATCTCTACCCTCTTGGTTTTTGCAATTAAAGCTCAAAATCATGGCATCAGTGCGGTAAGTCATCCCATCCCAACGCTTACTATTTGCTTCTGAAATTGTCATTAGTCTAGCATTAGATTTTCTTAGTTACAAATTATTATTAGCATAATTACTAAACAAAGGTTTTGCTGTCTGATGATGTCGTTGCTAGATTGGAAAATTGCAACAAGGAATAAATCCTCCATCATGGAATATGTTGCTCTTTCATGGAAGTCACCTAGGCCTAGTTATGAAAACAGGGCTTATCACCGGGATTTTGTCCCTCACTGTAAGTTTAAATTTTTTCTTTCCCCTCTTTCTTTTTATTTTTTTTTTCAAACTTTTTTTTAATTTTATTTATTTCCGTCCTGGAGTAAACATACAAGCATCTAAAATAAAATTTTGATAAGAAAAATATTATTAAGATTCATTTTAACACACTATGTATGGAGAATATCTAGTTTAGTTAGATTGAACAAAATGCGTGAGTTATTGTAAACTCTTCGGTATGGCCATACTATCTTCTATTCCTATGAATGAAAAAAAACACTATGTGAAATTCATGTGGAGTCCATTAAGTAATGCTGACCCTCATCCTCTAATTAATGATGATTCTCATTCATATTTAGTGGGGCTCACCTAAATTTCACCTCATAATAGATCATGTGTTACAAAGTATATTATTAACATTCCTCGTGTTAGTATATATGATATTTACACACACATAATTGGTTTCATTAGTGTCAATGGATAAGTGTTTTTTTTTTCTTTTTGACAGGAAGGTATTGCAGTAGGAAGGACATTTGCAGCTCTCAAAAACTACAAAGTGGATGGAAATAAGGAAATGATGGCAATTGGGTTTATGAATGTGGTTGGCTCCTTCACTTCCTGCTATGTTACAACAGGTTTTTGTTTTTTACCTAAAAACCTGTTTCAAAAGGCTTTCTTGAAGTCTAATAAAGCATAAGACTTACACATTTAAACTATGAAATTCAGGTGCTTTCTCTCGATCAGCTGTTAACAATAACGCAGGAGCAAAAACAGCTGTGTCGAATGTAGTGATGTCTGTGACAGTCATGGTAACACTCCTTTTTCTCATGCCATTGTTTCAATACACACCTAATGTCGTGTTGGGCGCAATCATAGTCACAGCAGTAATTGGCCTCATTGATCTCCCTGCTGCTTGTAACATTTGGAAGATAGACAAATTCGATTTCGTTGTGATGCTGACTGCTTTCTTAGGTGTTCTTTTCATCTCTGTCCAGGGAGGCCTTGCTCTTGCTGTAAGTTTATTTATTTCTTCAACTTTTGCTAATAATGCTAACATTGTGAGTATCATTGTCATGGAATTGCCTTTATGTACAATGCCTACAAGACTATAAATGTATTTTAGTTTTTCTAGATGAAGGTTTTAATTCCCTTGACACTTGTAGCTACTCATAATCATTTTGCAGTCCTTGCCCAACAAGATCAAGTGCTTTTGTATAAATTATAAACCATAATCCTGCAATTTAAACAAGGGGCTGAGTCCCAAGGAATCTAACTTAGTTGGTTGAGCAGGATACGTGAGTTATTATAAATCCTTTGATACTGTCTTCGATTTCTAAGGATAAAAAAATAAGGGCTAAGTGACTAGAATGCAGAGAAAATATAGTGCGGATGCTTTTAGCACCCTTTTATGCAAGTAGAACAAAATATAGCTCTTTTTAACTTACAACGGATGGCAATACTATTGATCAGGTCGGGTTATCAACTTTCAAGATACTCTTGCAAATTACGAGGCCGAAAACAGTAATGTTGGGGAAGATTCCAGGAACAGACATATATAGAAATCTTGATCAATACAAGGAAGCTGTGAGAATACCTGGATTTCTTATTTTAAGCATTGAGGCTCCCATCAATTTTGCTAACATCACATATCTCAACGAGAGGTTAGTTTCACCTTTGTAAATTTCATGATGTAAATTTCATTTTGGTGGATAGATGTTACCCCTGTTACTCAACTATTGACATGTTATGTTAGAACGTTGCGATGGATTGAAGAAGAAGAAGAAGACAACATAAAGGAACAATTAAGCCTTCGATTCTTAGTATTGGAAATGTCAGGTAACTTCATTAGATAGAACAAAGGTGAATCATATAGTTTACACATCATAACATTCAGTTCATAATTTTGGGGATCATTTTTGTAATGAATTGGTAATAAAATAATCTAAATATCAAAGTCTTACTATAATCTGTGGATGTTCCCACCTCCCATTTTCAACTTACACCTCCATCCAAGTTCCATGTGTGCTCCTAGCTTGCTTAACTAGTAGGCTGAGGAGTAAATAGTCATTTGTAAGACTGCATTTTCATCCAATGAGGCAATTGAGCCAATAGAAATTCACTAGCTATTCAAGCATATCACTGAACATATTTCATCTACCTACGTATCCTTCAAAATAGTACTCGTCCAATCAGAAAAATAATGAGTATCACTTTGAAATTTTCAGCTGTGAGT